>NW_026707612.1:0-23498 GCF_902713425.1 Acipenser ruthenus
CAGGCGATTCGTTCTGCAAAACATTTTAATTGAGAACAAACTGAAACATGTATGGGCCTTTAAACTGTTAGTTACACAACTCACCTTGGGAAATCCTAACACACCCTTTCCAGTAACCGGCATTCACAGAAAAACAGCAACATGAAAAAACATGTTGATGCAGCATTCATTTTAGAAAGCTGCTTCTCAAGAGGGTACTTTTGACCACAGACCTGTTGGATGTGAAGCCAAGACATTGTAGGTGCTTTCTGTGTTAAGCTGAGGGACCACAAATTTGGGTCAGGATTGGGTTTAGGTGGCAGCAGTGTGGAGTAGTGGTTAAGGCTCTGGACTCTTGACCGGAGGGTTGTGGGGTCAATCCCCGGTGGGGACACTGCTGCTGTACCCTTGGCCAAGGTACTTTACCTAGATTGCTCCAGTAAAAACCCAACTGTATAAATTGTATGTAAAAATAATGTGATATCTTGTAAGTCGCCCTGGATAAGGGCGTCTGCTAAGACATAAATAATAATAATAATAATAATACCTGTGTGGTGGTAAAGCCCTCTGCTGTCTCCTCCCTCAGTAGAATCAGACACTGCTCTCTCATTCCAGTCTCCTTGAGGAGCTGCGTGCCCGTCTCCTCCTGGAAGAACCTGACAGCCCCAGGCTCTGTTATCCTCACTGTCTTTTGAATCAGAGCCTCCAGGTCCTTCTTAATGAAAGGCTGGGCCCATTTCACCTGCTCTCGGCTTCCACACAGCGTCACCTCCAGCCAGGATCCCCCTGCAACCCTCACCTCCACCTGGGAGACAAGCAGTCGGAAATAACACAATCAGTCAGGGACACCTTTTGACTCTTTTTATTACCTTAGCATGGTAGAGGCTGGGGAGGAGAAGGTCAAACCAAAACATGACATTAACTGCAAAGAGGGGTTTAAATATACCTGGCTTAAATACTATTGGTATCTTCTGTGTGTGAGTCACCTCCTTAGCTCAATGTCTGCACAGGCCTGGAGGCAGCATGAACACTGTGGGGGGGGCTCATTTTGGAAAAGACAAATCAATTAGCTCGTATTCTCTGCTATTTTACTTCACTGTGATGACAATAAACAAAACAATCATATGACAGCGAAATATTATGAATTATCCACACAGCACAAATTACCACAGCTCTTCCCAAAGATTTTTTTTTTATCATTTGCAAGACCGGGGTGTCTGAGGAATACAATCATACAGCGAGCAGGTCCTCTACAGAGATTGAAACAGATTCCCACACATACCAAATGACTGAAAAGTAACGAATGTACTTATAGTGCTTGCTTCAATACTGAACATAAAAAGCATACGCTCTTGTAAACAATCTGACAAGGCGGCCCAACCAAGGGGTTTCCAAACACTGAAGCAACAAGACATTTTTAAATTATTATTATTATTATTATTATTATTATTATTATTATTATTATTATTATTATTATTATTATGCTTTGCTTTACTTTAATTTGATTTGATTAATGATTTCCCATAGATTTTTTATTAAAGCGATAGTGCCCGTCGATGATGGCTAATTATTTATAATCAGGACATTGCCTGAGGAATGAACGGAGCAATTACTGAACAGTCTGTGTACGATGGAGTCTGAACTATCAATACAATCTCTCATTAAATACCACTCTGAAATGCCTCCTAACTTACCATGTTTCTACCTTCAGCCAAAACCTTTCTCTCCTGAATCTACATATGAATGAAGCAATATCACTGAACTGTCCGCGTCTCTCTTTGTTGTTGTTGAAAGATGCTGTGCCTGAGCTCCAGTCGAGCTGACAGTGTTTCTAAGTTTAATCAAGTTTAACACATATTTGAAATGCTTCATACCATTTTAATTAAGCCCTAACAACTTCAACCATGTTTAAGAGAATTACTCATGGAAAATATATATATTGTATATAAAAGGTAAAAAAAAAATGATTTTAACCATTTGGTAAGCACTCCTTTAAATCCACAGAGGTTCTGATAAAGAATTAAAAAAACAAAAACAAAAGCTCACAGTCGTTTTACCTTAACATTTATGGAAGTCTCCCATTCCATAATTTCTAGAAGCTGACTTCCTGCCTGGACTAAATGCTCCTGACGAAAGGTCAATGTCCTCCTGGTTTGACTTTTGTTGTGCAGATAGTGACTGATCAAGCGTTGGGCAGCTTGGACTTCTGTTCTGAAGCCTACCAAGACCACTAGGTCAGTGTCTCCATTATCATTCAGCAAGTTATAGAAGTTCAACTTCTTCTGCCCACCGTTATTAAGCCTGCTATAGACCTCGTCCAAAAAGTCCTCCCAATTCTCGTCTTTAGTGGCTGCCAGGTTTGCCTGGTTGATCCTAATACCAGTTTCTTGTAAAATCTCTTTCAGCACATTGATAGCTCTTCCAGTCTCCTCAAGAGGCTGCGCATACATAACCACAGAAGCTTCACGATGTTGCAAAGTAGCACTGATCCCTCTGGACTGGAAAAGCTCTATTGTCAAAGCTTCCAGATCCAACTCACCTAAAAAGACAGACTGGTACCCTAAAAGCTTCTCGTCAATTGTGACGGAGATCAGCGAATCAGAGGTTTCCTGGTGGAAAAACTCCATGGCTAAGGTGACATCTTCACGTGGGCCTTCAAAGATGAACCAAGAGTGGCTCATCATGGGATCAACAGAAGGTGAAGCTAGAACCTCAGGGAACTGACTAGCCAGCTGTTCCTGCAGAGCTCCAAAGACCATCAGAGCTGTGTTGGGACTCCATAATTTACTGCAGCATTCCTTTACTGCCTCTTGGTAGAAACCCATAGCTTGGTACAACTCCTCAACTTCTTCATTTAAACCAACCACGACCTCCCCTTCACCATACACAGCTATGGAACCTACTTCCTTCAGCGTGGGAGCACAACTGGGCTTGCTGATCCAGTTGGAGAGTTGATCATATCTCACAGAGTACCTTCGCCTCTCAGTGTTGTAGGTATCTCCAAGTGACCTTATCCACTGCTCCGATGTGTGGTGGCTAGATGGATTAGGAGTTACCAGAAAGCATGGTCCATGAGTATGCCGAGATAGCCTGATCTTCAAACCTGCAACCAGGAGTTTGCTGGTCATTTCTTTCAAACCCTCCCCAGCATCTTTAAGGTATTGAATAAAATAAGGGTCATCTGTGAAACACGTCCCAAAGATTTCTATGAAAAAATAAGAGGAGAACAGCATCATTATCAGCATAAAACTCATAACACAACTCTGGAAATACTCGCTTTGCACAGGAAGTCATCATCATGACAAACCTGACCACCACACACACCAGCTAGATCAGATAGTTAAGAAATGTTTGTGTTGCATACCTGAGGGTCCTTCAATATCGTTCACCACCTGTAACGATTAACACAAAAGACCAGGCAGACGTTAATAGGGCTGTGTGAGGAGGAGGAGGAGGAGGAGGTAATAACTAGATACAGATGGAGCATAGATAAAACTAGCCTTACATGTAGGGCCCCGGGAAATTCACGATATCATGATAGTTATATTAGAACATGTATTCTGTCTCATGTGTTTTAATATATATATATATATATATATATATATATATATATTACAACATTTATAAATATCAAGAAACGAGTGGATATAAACATATAAACAGATACTATTTCATGAACTAATGTTCAGGTACGTTTTTTTTTCTTATTACTGATAATAATGGAATGAATAACTAATATTTTATTTACAAATATTTATTTTGAGAAATTAATCGGAGTAGTGTCCATTATTGCTTATAAAGACCCTGAGAATAAACGTGTATTCTGTCATTGCAAAAAAAAAACTGGTCTTGGGGGAGCTTGTGTAAGTCACTTTATCCAAAGTGACTTACAGAGACTAGGGGGTGAACTATGCATCAACAACTGCTGCTGCACATAGTTACAGTCACTTCCAATAGGTTTTACGTCTCATCCGAAGGACAGAGCACAAGAGGGTTAAGTGACTTTCTCATGGTCACACACAGTGTCTAAACCGATAACACAACAGTATACTGTTTCTGTTATTTACCCATGCCATGCAAAACAGAGTCTAACCCTTCAAATCATTTCATATCAATAAAATAATTCTTACTGTGTGTAGATCCATCGGGTCCAAGTTCAGGAGCAGGCTCACAGACTCCAACCTGGGCGATGGGTGCTCTCTCTCAAACCTCCTCACCCCCTCTTCCAGCCACCCCACTGTCTGTGACACCCCCACCCCAAATCTGAGGAGGTCCAACACAGGGAAAACCACGGAGGAGAGGAGAGAACCCTGACACAGCCGGAGACACTGATCAACCAGGCTCCTCAGCACCTGATAGAAACAGACCAACAAACAGCCTAAGAGAATTGCTTTGTCACAATGCTTTGTTATGTTGAGTTTGAGAAATGCACTTAGAGTATAGAGAGGGTTTCGTAGTGTAGTAGCTTCTAGGAGTGTGGCAAACTTTTATTTTAAGCTTTGTATTGTTTTGTTTTCTTTAGTGGGGTTTAGATTAGCGACAGTCTACTGTACTCACAGGTTAAAAACAAACGGCTACCAGACCTTATAATTAAGGAAGAAGGCTAGGATTTTTATTTCTAGACTTAATGTACAGACGTTGATTTGCAGCAGCTCCCGTATATACTTCAAGTTCTCCTCTGCTTGTTGGTTTTGTGCCTTATCGTTGGTGTCGGTAGCTGACGGCCCACCTTTGCCTTGGTTTAACATTCTGATTGGTGCACAGACTAATCTGATGAACAGGAGCGACGACACTGTTGTTGTTGAGAGCGCTAGTTTTTGGGGCGTAATGTCACATCCTAAATATATATTGTTGCAGTACACTTTTGTCAAATTGCACGGTAGTGGGTGCCCACCTAACTTTGTTTTATTCCAGGTCTGTGGGATGTGTTATGGTGTTATAGTTCTATTGTGTGGGTTACCTCGGCTGGGTCTTTCAAATCCTCTTCGATGTCCACAAGGTATAAATACTGACAAGGGAGAAGCCCCTCCACCAAGCATGGAACGAGGACAGCCTCCCCTCTTCGCAGTGTGCTCCTGAGGGACAGGTCCACCGACTGCAGCTCCAGTACCGCCTCTAGTGCCTTACTGGGAGTGTGTGGAATGAACTGGGAGCACTGGATATTGTGCGTCTCTTCTGAAACTGTGACAGCAAGGACCAGCACTGCGGACTGAAATTAAAAAGGTAAGGAAATTCTTGAAAGACAAATACTGTATATCCTCTACATTTTCCTGATATTCCGTTTCTTCCCTGTTTAATATATTTTAATGTGTGTTTCCCTGTCTTTCTCTGCTTAGATCAACCACTGGGTTTAAAAAAAACCAAGGAAGCGGTTGGAGCTGTCATTTCTGTCCCCACTGCAAGTGATGTTTTTGGAAGTGAAACAGCTCCCGTAACTTACAAAAGTATTTTACTATCACCACCCACTCCCACTTTGTGGTAAAGAATGTCAAAACCAAGTTTCATAGGATAAGTGGTTCTATAGACTGGGGTCATACTTACTGTATGAATGGTTGGGTGTCAAAGGCCAATAAACAGACTAACTAAAATGTATACGCACACAAGCATCAACTCACCTTATTTTCCTCTAAATCCCCACACACCAGCTTTGTCAAGATCCTCTCTCTAACATCCAAACCACTCTGGGGGGGTAGTGGCCACCGGAGCCCCAGGCTTCTCTCCAGCTTGCAGGCCGATTCCTTGTGGCAGACCAGGAACACTGAGAGAGGATGTGAAATATAGAAGGAACGCTTTCTACAAAACATCTCCAGAGCAGACACCAAAACTTCAGGTTCGCCAGGCACACACTGCCCCCTAGCGAGCGGGCAACACATAGCGACTGACTGCAGGCCATGGGACTCCAGGTACTCTAGAGCGAGAGTTATAGAACTCTCCAGCAGGGCGGCACTATCACTTTCACAAATAGTGCTACTATTACCCCAATGGAGGGTGATGACACTTTGTAGCTTCCCTTGCCCAGTCAATCTCTTATGGGCGGCCAGCGTGACCTCTGGCCTTTCATCAAGCACCTCCAGTTGTAGGTCACCCAGTCTAGCACCTTCTTGAATAATTGATTCGGACTGAAGACTCTCAATATCGTCACCCAAGCAGATAAAGATGTTCATTCCCTCAAAGGTTTGGAAGCATCTGTAGATCTGAATCGGCACATTTCTGGAATGGTTTGTTTGGGAGACTCTCTTGGTAACCCTATCGATCACTTCTAAAGCCCTAGCCACATTATTTTTGGTCCCACTGATTTCGATTCCTAACTTCTGCCGTTTGTATTTCAAACCGACCACTTCCAGATTCAGCTTTTCATTGAAAAGCCGCAGCAGACGGTCTTTAGCTACCCCGAAGGGCACCAGCTCCTTCGTGGGAACCTGACTTTCCAGAAACTCAGAAATCTCCCTCCTTACTTGGAGAACTGCTTCTCTGTACCCCACCACCATTGCTTTGCACTCCCCAGAATCTCCAAGCTGAATATCAAATACATCCACCCTCTTTCTAGCCTCTATGCCATTCTGCTTCTCTAACAACACTTTCTTAAAGGCTCTCCAGTCACGAGACGCCCATAATTTGGGGCTCAGGGTGAATTCTTCCTCTAGGATGAGTTCCCCAAGGACCGTTCCGTCTGTTTTAATGTCCTCCGGAGTCTTGGCATTTCTCAGCTTTTCAGTTCCATCAAGGCAAGGAAGGTCAGTCTCAGATGTTATCTGGTTTGGATACACAGCTTGCAGGAATTGTTTTTGGTAAAATGATAGCCCATCCATTTTCATGAACCTGTTAGATGAAGAAAAAAAATGGATTGTGTTAAGTGATCACATAGCAATTGAACATAAGTAAAGTTTGGGAATGAGAAAAGGTCATTCGGCCAATCAAGTCCCTTGTTCGCACACCATTCTCTCCTCATTTAAAAGCCCAGAATTAAGTCTTTTTTAAAAAAAAATGTTTCCACTGTTTTAAAGCCTACTTCACCTGGTAGGCTATTCCATGCATTTCCAACTCTTTGTGTAAAACAGTGCTTCCTATCTTCTGTTCTAAATTTACTTTTACTCAGCTTTCATTTATATCCTCTTGTTCATCTCTCTGTGCTAAATTTGAAGTAGCATCTTGGGTTAACTTTATTATTATTCCTTATCCAGGGCGACTTATAATTGTTACAAGATATCACATTATTTTTACATACAATTACATTATTTTTTACACATTATTTTTACATACAATTACCGATTTATACAGTTGGATTTTTAGTGGCGCAATCTAGGTACAGTACCTTCTATCAAAGACTTCAATCAAATCCCCGCTTTCCCTTCTTTTTTTCTAGGGTGAAGAGATTTAATTATTTTAACCTGTCCTCATTGCTTATCTCATTAAGTCCTGGGATCATCCTAATTGGAATCTCTTTGACATTCACTTTCATTAAGGCTCCAAATCTGTATACCTGGGAATATACATATTGTAGCCAGATATAAGCTGGCACAATAACCTGTTGCCACATGAGTGATTCAGAGGAAGTCAAACCAGACTTGACTGAGTATCTCATGGCTGCCACAGCTTTGTATACCCATCTCAATTTAGAAATTCAGCTTTTCAAAGGTTGAACAGGATATCGGATAAATCATCCTGGTAAATAACAATCTACAATGGAGAACAAAAGAGAGTGCATAACAGGATACTAAACATGAAACTAAATACTAAAAGGTACATAGCAACAATTGTCTTTTAAACACGTAAAATACATAGCAACAATATAGCTGTACAATCATCATCACAGAAACCACCAGGTGACATTGCTTCAAAGAGGAGATAGACACAGTGAGACAAACGAAACAGGAAATGCTTCTTTACAGAGTAAAGCTGAGGTAACAAGAAGCCACATTGTGGCTTGGAACTTGGTTTTAAGAGACAGGGTTTCACGTCACTGCACAGCACACCAGGGGAGACTTGGGGTTTGATACAGCAAAGTTGCCTCAAACTAGGTCTCCTGGTCTCCCGGTCTCCTGGAAGCAGGTTTCAAGCCGCTGTTCATGAAAAACTGGCTTTTTGTTCCCTGAGATTAAGAGGCGAGTGTATGGAATGCGTTAGCAAGTCACTTTGTTGATGCTGAATCATTGGACTTATTTAAGACCTCATTTCTTTGGGAACTAAGCACTGATGTGGCAAATTAGGTCTACTTGTTTGTAAATGTTCTTCTGATTTTGTAATGGTAACAGCATGCTGTGCTGTATACAGCCCCTACATATTGTGCAGACAAATACTTTACATTAACTCAGGTGTACACATTATCTTTTTGATTCTAGAATTAACAATGAATCAGAGCTAATGTTCTGTGCCAGGAGTATGTGTTCATGACTCATGAACTCTGTATTACAAAGCACTAGGAAGGACGGAAGCCAATAGGGAGTGAGAAGAGGCAGGACTAAGGGAACAGAAGGCAGGCAGAAAGGGGTGGGGGATCTGAAAAGTTTCACTGCACACATATAGCTTAATTCAGTGAAAACAAAACGTTTCTAGTCCTAAAGGCTTCTTGAGTAAGATAGTTGGCACAGAAATAGTACATTTACTCATAGTTCCAGTTTTATTTCTGTATGTGTGTGGGCCCCCCTCTGGCGTTGGGTGACCTGGGTGCTAACACCAGCCCTGGCTGTTATTTTGATATTTGCTTAGTTGCTGTGACGTGATAGATCTTATAAGTGAAACACTTTTACTGGCAAGTTCCCAAAACACATCAAAAAACAGAATTTAGTAAAAGTACCTCCTCTCTTCTGCTTTTTGTAACACAACGTACACCAAAGCTGCTATTGTTAATTTTGAATTTCAACAAATGCAAATTATAGCAATAACTTGGGATGTTTTTATTGGCAGAACAATTTAAAAACATATAGCATTGCAGCTTTTGGCAAGAAGAAAGAGAATGTTTCATTCAACAACGTTACATTAATGTCAGGCTAGTCACTGCACTTTCAATATCCTAAAGCATGAATACTTTAAACCCTTTTGACTTCTCACAGAAACTGCCATTTTCCTGCCTAATTGCAGCTTGACCATTGGAGTGAGTTTTAACTTCAAACCTATCAGGTACAAGCAAGCAGCATCTCTTCAGTTACAACGCTGTTCTTGAGAAATCTGCACATATAATAGACTATCCAAAGCAACTTACAGACACTAGGGGGTGATCTATGCATCACAACTGCTGCTGCAGAGTCACTTATACTAGGACCTTGGTTTTACATCTCATCCAAAGCACAAGGAGGTTAAGTGGCTTGCTCAGGGTCACACACAGTGAGTCAGTGGCTGAGCTGGGATTGAACTGGGAACCTTCTGGTAAATGGGAACCTTCTGGACCTCCAAGTACCTACATAGCAAATGTTGCTGAACAAGACTTTTCGAGATAATACTGAGGGCAAGGAAAACCATGTAGGAGAGAAAAGTTACAGCATTATATAAAATAATACAGAATCACCTATGAAAATAATAATAAAAAAAAACAATCTCCAGCCAATTTCTGACAGTCCTATTTAAATATTGAAGACCATAGTTTGTGTAATGGAGTGCACTATAACGTTAAATATTTAATATAGATAGATAGATAGATAGATAGATAGATAGATAGATAGATAGATAGATAGATAGATAGATAGATAGACAGATAGATAGATAGATAGATAGAATATGTGTTAGTCATGTTTAGATCTACTTTACCATCACTCGTCTTCCCTGGGTCTAACACACTACCCGTTTTTTATTCATTGTTTTTGTTTTGTTATCTGTGCTACTTGGACCCTAAGCTTCTTGCAAACTGCGCATGAGTGATTGTTTTTGCTAGTCTTTTTGCTACATAATGCTACCGGGAAACCAATTCTGAGGGGGAGGGACAGATTTTCAGAACAGCACAGTTTTAGATCAAGTCTTGATAAATGTCACTTACCATCAGTTGAATGCTCTTTGATCGCTCAGATTTGTGTCGCTCACCTTCTCGCGTGTGTGACAACTGGTTTGAACCGTCAGCAGCTGACTTGCTACTACTCTCTACAGCGTAATTGTTTCAGTTTCGTTTCTGTAGTTATGTGTAAACAGACTTGAGCATATCGACCGCCCACAAACCAACCACATACTGTACAACGAGTTTCTACGGTTGGTCACAACTAGGGCGTGTTTTGTTTTTTGTAACAGTTTTGTTTTTTCTTCCGATTACACAGAAGTGCTCGAGCCTCACCCTTGTACCCCTTCTGCTTTCCAGTTGGACTTTGGAAGTATTTTCAAAAGTTGGCAGGCGGCTGCAGAAACTGGCGATGCATTTAGCTGAGTTGCTTCACTTTGTGCCCACAGGCAGGGTCAGCACAGGTCCATCTCAATAGTGCAGCACTAATACAAAGAGAGACAGAGTAGACCAGACTCAACACAGTAAGCAATTATTAACCCTCGTTTAAAAATCTGACGTAGACATACACTGAATACGCTTTATGATTAGTGATATATTTTATTTTAAAGCTTATTATTTATAAAGTAAAGTGACTTATTATTATTATTATTATTATTATTATTATTATTATTATTATTATTATTATTATTATTATTATTTGTAAGTCTCATACCATTTACCATTAAAAAAAATGTGACAAACGTATTACACTTTTTTTTTTTTTTACTGTAACAAATACATTATATCCAAAAAATCCAGCCATTGTTTTGCCTTCCTCATTAAAATATGTAAACACGGGAGACAAAATCTATATTTTAATTCACATATATAATTGATCATTTTACTTCAGTCACATTAAAAAGTAGATTACTTCAGTTTCGTTTTCTCAAAAACGAGAAAGAAAACCCTCAAGTCAACACATTGGTATTCGGGTTTTGAATAAAAAGGATGTGAGGCGAATATCGGGAAGGTTTAAAATTAGTATTTGTTTATTTAGCAGACGCCTATATCCAAGGCGACTTACAGAGACTATGGTGTGTGAACTATGCATCAGCTGCAGAGTCACTTACAACTACGTCTCACCCGAAAAACGGAGCACAAGGAGGTTAAAAGACTTGCTCAGGGTCACACAATGAGTCAGTGGCTGAGATGGGATTTGAACCGGGGACCTTCTTATTACAAGCCCTTGTCTTTAATCACTGGACCACACAGCCTTAGAGAATCCAACACTTGTCAGACTATATTAGTGATACATTCACCCTCATCACTATAGTATGCAATATACTATTACAGCGTATATATATTGAGAAGTAGCCAACTGGGGGGGACTGGGGGGGACAGAATGAATTATGCAATGGATTAGATTCTATTCAGTTTTCACTTTTAGTTAAACATTATTCAGGGTTGGACAAAAAAATAGAAACATTGTCATAAAGCAGTCTTTTGGGCGTGGTACCAGTACATTAAATACTACTACTACTACTACTACTACTACTACTGCTACTACTACTACTACTAATAATAATAATAATAATAATAATAATAATAATAATAATAATAATAATAATAATAATAATAACTTGCGTAAAATAAACCCCATGAACTGCTAGGAGGACTGTGTCGCGTACTGAGGAAATGTATTTGATATATTTCCAAATAGAAACTCTCACATTTGTTATTGACATACTGTATTTAAATATAATAAACTTGAGACTGTTCTTCATGACAGATCACTCACATGTTAAGTCATGGATACAGAAGTACCTTCCAAGCGAGCGGACGCTATCAGCCCATTAGTAGAACATCAACATCTAGGAAATACAGCAAACAAACATCACAGGCGTTGCTGATTTAGGTTTGTTGCTACCGTATGCATTGATATTAATGTTTGGATTTATTGTTGCTTTGCTGACTCCTTCCCTAATAGTACACAAAAAAATCTGCTAAATGCATTTAAACAACTTTTGTAGAAAAACCTACCTCTGTGTTATTTGATTTAAGGACATGTTTCTGAAATGACCACCCAGGTGTTGAATTGGTTGAACTCAGCGTTCCACCTAAGCAGAGTATTGGGTGGAAAAAATATGAATTACGCATCATATTTAAATGTAATGTGTAAAGAATATGCATTGCAATTTTGCTGCACAGCTTGAGTTTGCATGTTACCAAGCTTCTTGTACTTTATTGGTTTCCTGGTGTCTCAATGGTCTATTGTGAGTGCACTGCATGCGGTAGCTAGAGAATGGATCATAGGAATCGTAGCCTGCCTGGGAATTGTCATGTGATCAAAAAGTCTGGGTTTCATTTATAAAAAAAAAAAACAAATAAAAACATATGGTTGAATCCACTCACTTGCCATGCGTGTTAGTGAGAACAAGCGACTGGATTTAGCGACTTAGTCAGCTGGAGCCTAACCTACCAATGTACCTATCTGTCAACTGAATTTTTTCTATATACTAAAAACAATATTCTGTGTTTGGAGAGAGTCGGGATGCGTTAGTGCTATAACAAGGCAATCAATAAGGAATACAATATCATTGTTTCTTTATAATTTATTTATTTATTTATTTATTTATTGCATTTATAGAGGGCTTTGTATACAAAAGTATCGCAAAGCACTGTACAGTACAGAGCAGGAAAAAAGAACAAACCACAATGCATTTGTATAGCAGGTCACACGTACAACTGCCACACTCATCCCATATAAATACAGATTTAAACAGTATACACAATACAAAAGCACCAATTTTAAAGTTACATTAAAACCCTCTAAGATAAAAGAGCCATTTTATAAAAGTGTGTTTTTTGTCTTGACTTGAAAACTGTAACGGTCCCAGCTTCCCTGACAAACGAAGGCAGAGCATTCCATAATTTAGGAGCTGTACAAAAAAAGCCCCACTTCCTGTGTTGCTTTTGTTGACCCTAGTAATAACCAGCAGCCCCTGCATCCTGTGATCTCAGAATGCGGTTTGGAAGATACAGGGTCAGTAACTCCTGCAAATAACGAGGTGCTAATCCATTCAGGGCCTTGTAAGTTAACAGCAACATCTTAAAATCAATTCTATACTGCACAGGGAGCCAGCGTAAAGAGGCCAAAACAGGGGTAATATGTTCACTTTTTCTGGTTTTAGTCAGAATTCTAGCAGCGTTATTCTGAACAAGCTGCAAGCGGGATACCACACGGTTTGGGACACCAGAAAAAAGTGCATTACAATAATCAATTCTAGATGAAACAAAAGCATGCGTTAGTCTCTCGGCATCAGCTACAGAAATAAATGGTCCAAGTTTGGCTATATGGTAAAATGGTAAAAATATACGTTAGTAAAAATATACTTTAGTAACTTTCTTAATATGAGTCTCAACTGATAGATCAGGATCAAAGATGACCTCCAAACTCTTCATTTATAGTTTAAGTTTTGAGGAGAGACTGCAAGGGTTGAGCTCATGTAATCCCACATGTCCTTTTAGTTGGTTCTGTGAGCCCGCTAACATAACCTTGATTTTATCTTAATTCAACATTAGAAAATTCTGTGACATCCAATTCTGAAAGGCAAGTAGTTATTAACACCCAGGTTATAGTAGGCTATGTGCATGCATGTCTTTTGTTAAGTATATTCCACCTGCAATATATAAAACAATCTGTTTCTCTGTTTATTTGTTTCACAGCAATATTATTTCTGATCATAAAGTAAATACGAATAATTGTTGTTTTTACTGTAAGACCATGTTTTTTGTACAGTAATTAAAAGTAACATGACAGTTACATTTCAAGGAGGCAGTTAAAATGCATACCCCACAAGTTAGCATTGAAGTATGTACAGTCTTTATTGAAAGGACTCATGACTTCAAGGTAATGTTACATTTTACCCAAAATACATTTTACTCGCATAGTGTCTAAATTGAGGAGTAAATTACTCAGTGACCCAAAACCTTATCCGGAGCATTGGTTTCATTCAGGAAACACCTGCAAATATGATTATTTGATTGCCAGAAAATCTTTGCAGTCGGAGGTAGGGGTGCACTATTGTTTGTTCCACTTCTATACTAAGTTACTCTTTGAATTAACTGAACCTCCTTTCGGATCCTAATCAGTTAATTACTTCATGAAACCTGGAGGACCCTGGATTTAAGGGCCGGATTTATGCAATAAAGAAGTAAGGTAGCACTTCACATTTGGGGATAGTTGTATAGGCGAGGTGCAAATAATTGCAGATGCAGGGGTCTAGCTCATTCCTAAATTCAGCTCTGAGGTTCAGGTATGAGGTATGACGATAACACCTTACCACCGCATCCTCCAGCATCCCAAACAAAGTGACTGGTCCTGGGTTTTTTTTATCATTACATTTGTTCCAACCCTAAAACTCATAAAACACTTAATATAAACACTTGTGATAAGATATCAAAATTAAAGAGTACGTAGATTAAAATGCTTCAAAATGTCCCTTTACCAGATCTGCAGTTAAAATAAGATGGCAGAAAGTGAGGTGCTAACAAGTACAGCTTGGAACAGTATTCAGCTAGAAATTCAAAGCACCCTCTGTTGGTGTTAAAGCCCTTAGTGGCAGCCAGAGTTTGTAATGTGTGTAAGGATTAGGCATTAGACACTGCGGCCCACTATTAGCATTCATCCATTATCATTAACCGCTTACTCCTGTACAGGGTCGCGGTGAGCAGGAGCCTAACCCGGCATACACAGGGCACAAGGCGAGACTACACCCTGGATGGGACGCCAGTCCATCGCAGGGCACCACACACACACACACAGAGAGCAATTTAGAGTGACCAATCAACCTAGACAGCATGTCTTTGGACTGTGGGAGGAAACCGGAGTACCCGGAGAAAACCCACGCGAACATGGGGAGAACATGCAAACTCCTCACAGACAGTACCCTAGGCCGGATTCAAACCCAGGACCCTGGTGCTGTGAGGCAGCAGCGCTAACCACTATGCCACCGTGCCACCCCTGCTGTTAGCACTCCTTGGGAAAATGTCAAATTAAAAACATTTAATACGTTTAAACCTGTAACATTATAAATAAACCTAATCTCAACTGTCCTTTGCACGACTGATTCAGAATCTGTGCACCCTGCAGCACGGTTCAGAATCTGAGCACCCTGCAGCGTGGTTCAGAATCTGAGCACCCTGCAGCGCGGTTCAGAATCTGAGCACCCTGCAGCGAGGTTCAGAATCTGAGCATCCTGCCGCAATGAAGTCCTGCAAGTTAACAGCTGCGGAGCAACAGCAACAAAGCCGGTCCGCCTGCATCTGACTGAAAATATATATTTCAGGGCATGCTAGACAAATGCGGAGGCAGTGTGGTCCATTGGTTAAAGTCCAGGGCTTGTCACCAGAAGGTCACCGGGTTCAAATCCCACCTCTGCCACTGACTGACTCACTGTGTGTGACCCTGAGCAAGTGTCTTCATCTCCTTGTGCTCCATCCTGCGGATGAGATGTTAAATCAATGTCCTATTGTAAGTGGCTCTGCATATAATGCACAGTTCACAGTCTACCTCTCTAAAACACTTTGTGATGGTGGTCCACTATGAAAGATGCTATATAAATACACAGATTATTATTATTAAATAATAATACTTGGTGGACGATAATATCCGGGAACCTACAGTTTTTATGCATGCATTATTATTATTATTATTATTATTATTATTATTATTATTAGTTTATTTAGCAGACGCCTTTATCCAAGGCGACTTACAGAGACTAGGGTGTGTGAACTATGCATCAGCTGCAGAGTCACTTACAACTACGTCTCACCCGAAAGACGGAGCACAAGGAGGTTAAGTGACTTGCTCAGGGTCACACAATGAGTCAGTGGCTGAGGTGGGATTTGAACCAGGGACCTCCTGGTTACAAGCCCTGGTCTTTAACCACTGTAATTTTTGTAATTTTTGTTACTTTTGACATAAGCGACCATGAACAAAAAAAGTCCAAAATATGTGCTAAAAGCTACAAAGGAAACTTGTAAGTGACTGTCTGCATGAGCAAGCCCAATTCTACTTGTTTTAAACAGAAAAATATATAGAATGTTATTGCTCCTGTGACCCACCTGGGCTGCGGACCACTGTTTGGGAACCCCTGACCTAAGGGTTTTTTTTTTTTTTTTTTAATATTTTATTGGATCAAAAGTCAAGATAAAAACTAAACAGAAAATAGAGACAAAATAGTTCCATACAATAGACATCAGTTATAACATAAAACTACCATGGACAGGGAGGGGAGAATCTCAATATATTATTACACACAGACTTTATAGCTTTTGCATATATTCTAGGTCTTAATGGCTTTTTTGTTATTAGATTTTTTTTTTTATTATACTAACATATTGTTCCATTTCTTTTGAAAACATGAAAAGATGAGGTTTTTGGAGAGTAAATTTACATTTACGGATATGGAATTTGCATCTCAAACAGTCTTAGCTGCAGCATGCCTCTCTATGGTACAGCAAGAGTATTGTATTCGTGTATAACTTATTTCAATATATTTCCATACAGTATTTCAATAACTAACAAGCTTCTGCCAGAAACTATTTCAAAGAAGCTTCCTCAGTATGTGATACAGTCCTAGCATTTTGTGGGAGATTTTATGTAAGTTATTGTGTTATTATGATTACTGTATAACTCTATGCTTATAGTTGTATAGTCTTGGGCCAGGTCATGTTTACCTCTTCAAGCCAATTAAAATTGTGAAGAGATGCTTTATATCGTCACTGTTTCCTAATATTTCATGAATTGCCTGTTTCATTTACTGTTAGGTTTGCTCTTTGTCATTCTCTATCCTTATCTACCAGGCTTACTGTTGTCTTTTTTGGCTGCTACAAGTTTTCAAATTTTTACATACAGTTTTGTATGTAGATGATATACCTGTATATACACACATTTTCATTTTTTTTTTCAATTTCATTTTTTATCGTTTTTTGAGGATGCACGTTATGTAATATGTCTGTATATAAACCCATTTCTGTTCAAATGTCCGGTTATTTACAGTGTTTCAGTTGTGTAGATGCTTTATATGAGCTTCCTGAACAAAACTACGACTTATATCCGATTCATATCATTATAATATTTATATTGTTTTTAATATGCCGGTCAGATTGACCGGTTATGGTTTTCCTAGGTATGGCTATGAAGTGTTAATGCATGTGTTCTAATTTGCACATTGCTGTATATATAGGAATCTATAAGGCTGTGCTGTTTCCAGGTTCTCAGATGAGCAACAAGTAGCAGGACCTTCTTCACTGCATCTGAAGCTCCTCCAACCAGCTCTCATACAGGATCGCCTGAGAATCTGCTGAAAGGATTCAGAATGAATAATTCCAGTATCCGCAACGAATCATGTGACAACATTGACTTCAGCTTAGACCAGACCTTTCTCCCGGTGCTGTACGGACTTGTCTTCTGCATTGGGCTGCCCACCAATTGCTTAGCCCTCTACGGGCTGTACCGCCTGGTCAGGACTGACAATGCCCTTCCTGTCTACGTCATCAACCTGCTCTTATCAGACCTGCTGCAGATCAGCACGCTGCCTCTCTGGATTGACTACTACAGCCACGGGCACGTGTGGCGTTTCGGGAACACCTTGTGTGAAATCACTGGGGTCATCTTTTGGATCTGCCAAAGCGTCAGCATTTTCTTCATGCTCTGTGTTGCTTTGGAGCGTTACATTGCCGTCTCCCACCCTCTGTGCTTCCGAAGCCAGTGTAGACTCAAGTACACCTGCTTACTTTGTGTGTTTGCATGGCTGCTAGCAATTCTGGGGATCACAATGTCCTTCCAAGTTGGTTTTACCAACACTGCAGATTGGTTGTGTTTTGAAAAATATCCCTCCAACAAACAATTCTGCGTGTTGCGTTTGGGGACAATCACATTGTGTTTTCCACTGCCACTGATTCTCCTAGTCGGTCTTTATGGTGGGACTTGGAGGAATATAAACCAGGCTGTTTCAGTGACAGACTGCGAAAAGAAAAAGATAACAAAATTGTTGCTTCTTCTGGTGGTGATATTTGTCCTCGTGTTTGGGCCATATCACATCGTTGGGTATGTCAAATTTTTTGGGTTGATGATTCTAGGGGACAGCTGTGATTATGAAGCCAGGATTTTCATCTATTTCCAGATTGGAATGGGAATTCTCAGCCTAAACAGCCTCCTGGATCCATTCTTGTATATCTTTGTTTGCAGAGATGTTAGGAAGGAGATGCTGGATTCTTTCCCATGCTTCCAGAAGCTGGCCAGTGAAAGAGAGCTCTGGAAGATAATCAGATCAGCAAAAACCTAGAGAAAACACGGGTAACACTTTCGATGAAGTGTCTCTAACTACTGTGTACAGTATTGAGTTATAGTGTAGTCATGTTCCAGTGTATCTGGCTTTGCTGGGCTCTGCGTTGACTTTGAGCTGACCCACTTCCCCTTGAGGTACTTCTCTGCGTGTGCTTGCATGTATATTTTAAACTATTTCATTTGATTTAATAATAAGTCTGAGACAGTTTGTATTAGGACCTATCGAAACTGTATGTGGATCCTGTAATCCAGTACATTCAGCACAAAGACTATCCTTCTCACTGCAGCCACTCCTGGTTATTAAAACTCTCTTGTTGAGTCTTACTAAAATAATACAATTTATATTGTGGAGAAGAGATGAAGTTGTAGTCCTTGAGGTGCAGTACAGGACTACATCCCCCAGAATGCCTTGGGGTTAGAATTAGAGGTTAGACTTAGGTTTTTGTTTTGTTTGCTGTGTATTGTTTAATTGTGTTTGAGAATAAACGTTTGCAGAAAAGCACTACAATTTCAACAGCTTTTAGAATTGTTTAACTCTTTCCTTTTATTTCATTCTTATTTTTCTTCACAATTTGAAGTTGTTGGTACAGACAATAGTTACACAAGACTTTACATATACTGTATGTAGAGCTTGGAACTTGGGTTCAGGAGAGTAGGTTTCAGGACACTACACGGCACACCAGGGGAGACTCAGGGGTTTGATACAGCAAAGTTGCCTCAAACTAGGTCTCCTGGGACCAGGTTTCAAGCCGCTGTTCCTGACAAAAAAGTGTCTTTCTGGTCCATCATCTTTAATGAACATTGCTAAGAAATAAATAATAATAATAACACTCATTCAGCACTGTAGTTACAATTTATCACCACTAGGGGTCAACAGAGTTTCATGGGTAACTCCTCACATGTTCCAGACTCTTTCAATACAAACCCAGAGCCCTTGTTGAGCGTGCAAATCTCACCACAGCCACTTCTGATTTGTTTGTTACCACAGCCCTTGTTTGTTGTGATGTTGTAAGATTCACACAGACAACAGCAAAGCGTGGTACACACCGTCTGTTGAGGGAAGATTCACCACTTTCAGAGACAATTCCAACAGCATGCTGTATTTACAAATGAACAGCCTGAAGACTGAAGACACTGCCGTGTATTACTGTGCTCGAGACTCACAGTGAGAGAAGAGAAGCCTGAGCCCTTACAAAAACCCACCAGTCTGAATCCACTCATGTCAATGGGGAAATGCAGAACTCCAAATACCAGAAATTTGCTTTGAAATACCAGACTTTGCTTTGTTAATGTATTCTGAACATGAAGTTACGTGATATCATTGAATTTCATGTATCTGACATACAGGTTCAAGTGTCTGTGTACAGTGTTAACTATACAACTCATCCTCAATTCAAATGATATTGCTATTGGTTCCACTTCCGGACATTCCCAGCTTATTATAGAAATATCTTCAAAGAAACACAAACCCTACAGTGGCCCTGATATTACTCACACTGTTACCCTCACTTTCAATAGCCATCCGAATTCTCATATATTTAGGTGGAATTGTGAAAAAGAAACTTTGCATTGTACTGTTATATAAAGGGAAGATTTACCACAATCCATGATGATGTGTTGCTAACTGCCCAGCCTTTCATACCTCTGGGGGTCTGGGTTTGAAACCATCTCATCAGGTCTCCAGTAAAATCAGTGTGGTGGTCACTTCTAGGTGTCCAGTCAACATTAGTCCATCTCATTAAACAACACTCAATTCAGGGCACGACTTTCCATTAAGTGCCTCGAATTATTGTGTATTTACAGAGTAGTTACCTACAATATCGTAGCCAGGATTTTGTTTTGGGGGTGCAGATGGGTATAATTAGGGCTGTCAATTAACATGATAAATGCGTTCATTTTTGGGGAGATTAATAGGCACTTCTGTCTTGTTCCTTTTAGTCCTTTTAGGTTTGTTGCTTTTAGTCACAGCATTAGAACACAGAGCTCTATGACACTTGCTCTAAGAGCTCACCCACTCCTCCCAAGACACCACCAAACTGGTGGGGGACACTGCTGCTGTACCCTTGAGCAAGGTACTTTACCTAGATTGCTCCATTAAAAACCCAACTGTATAAATGGGTGATTGTATGTAAAAAATAATGGAATTGTATGTAAAAATAATTTGATATCTTGTAACAATGGATAAGGGCATCTGCTAAGAAATAATTAATAATAATGCACAGGTTTGGCAGTCATCTTCGAATTAAAGGGGAATGGAAAACCTACATCAACTTTCTGATTGGTTAAAGGTAGTGTCAACAGAGCTGTCATGTGGTTTCACACATCTCAAGTGATCTAGCCCGCCTGGCTGAAAAGGCCTAGGGAGAACCCCGAGCTTTGTTATGTTCACCTCCACGCTGGCTTCAATGATAGCCTGTTAGCGATCAATCATTTAAAAATGCCAATAATGTATTTTTGTATTAGCTTCTGCAAGTCAGCAGTAGTAATGCGTGGATAGTGAATGTTGTCTTTACCTCCTTTTCTGTATCTTTTCATTATCAACAAAAATACATGACTGGCATTTTTAAAGGAACCATTCAGGTATCATTTTTAACTGTGTGGTTCTGTTACCCAGAGGCTGCGTTGGAAATAATGATAGAGATCACTTTTGGTTGCTTGATCGCTTCTTCAAGGAAACACGCTGAAGGGTGAGAGTGGCAGAGAGAGAACGCACAGCTATTTGTAGAAACACAATACATGAGAACCAGAAAAGCGTTTCACAAGTTCAATGCAGGGCTGAGTGAGAAATGGGAGGCAGCGGTATCGCGCAATCTCAACCCCAGGTGTTGCATCCCTGCCTCGAGCTCACATTTGCAGCAGACTAGGACCGTTATGCCAAAGTGTTACAACCATTTACCACAAAGAGGAAGTCAATCTGAAAGCTGAATTCACTGCTTACATGAGCGTGCCTGCCCCCGACAACGTGAAACTGCAGAATGAATCAAGACACACTTCCCAACTTCAGCAAAGTGGCACAGCGGGCTTTGAGTGCTCCCCCTGGATCTATAGATGCAGAACGCTTATCTACAGAGCTGGACTGCCTGCAGCACAACAAGAGGCTCAACATGAGTGAGGAAACCTTGAAGAGAACTGTGCGAGGCTGCAGTGTGAAAACCTGGATCTATGGAGCAATTACTAGAGTTTCTAGTGACTGTGCGAGGAGCCTGCAGTGTGATCATCTTTGGACTGCAGTAACTGTCAATTAAAAAGGACTTTGCAAACCAAACAGAACTCATGTTGCAACACGAGATGAGCTTCGATTGCCAATCCCCTAGATGAGAAGTCTTGAATCTTCAATACGGAGTACAAAAACATGGAACACAAAATGAAAGATGTGTATATTATGAAATATATATATATATATATATATATATATATATATATATATATATATATATATATATATATATATATATATATATATATATATATATATATATATATTGTAAACAGAATAATCGATGACATTTATTTCAATTCCAAGAAAGTCCTTGTCTGTCTCTGGGAAGAATCATCCTGCAAAGTGCAGAAGCATCTCACTGAGAGTCATCTGCTGGCCACAAGACTTAAAATCTTCCTTTAAAGGTGTTATTATAACCAAGACAAACAAACCATGAGATTCAGACTTTTATCAGTACTGCAGTTCTCTTGCCAGTAGATGGCAGTCTCCCCAACAGAGTGCTACAGAACAACAGTTTCTATTTTCAAGTAGATATGCTTCCTCTTAAAATCATAATTGGTGCAGAGAAAGTTAATCCAAGAAACTACTTCAAATTTAGTACAGGGAGAAGAACAAGAGGGCATACATGGAAGCTGAGTAAAAGTAAGTTTAGAACAGAAGTTAGGAAGCACTGTTTTACACAGAGAGTTAGAAATGCATGGAATAGCCTACCAGGTGAAGTAGTAGGATCTAAAACACTGGGAACATTAAAAAAGACTAGATTCTGTGCTTTTAAATGAGCTCCCCCCAGCAGGGGAGAATGGTGTGCTAACCAGGGACGAGCCTCGATGGGCCGAATTGCCTTTTTCTCGTTCTCAAACTTTTCTTATGTCCTTCTGTAAGACAGGATGAATGGAAGAGATGCAAACTCCGATTTAATCAAAAGGAAAAACACAAGCATGAACAAACTGTTGCAATATCTTCCAATCTGTCTGTTCTTGAACATCCACTTACACTCATCTAAACTAAATAGAAGTGATGACACAATGGAATTGTGTTTCTGTTTCACCGCTAGTTATTACACACTGAACTACCTGATCAGAGAGAGACATCAATGCATTCCTACTTTCCCAGTCCTCAGACACAAATGCTGCCTGTTGGTTCATTGAACTGAGCATTTGGCATTTTATATGAAAAACGACAGTGCCATCTCTCTGAATGCATTGCACACTAATCCTCTATGCAAATCAATGGCAGCTCCACTCTACTTAAATACCACACTCCAGCTCACACTGTTAGTCTGAGGAGAGACTGAAGCATCTGATACAGCAGAAGCCAAGCCTTCAAACAATGCGTTTACTAGAGATGTGTTTCTGTTCTGCTTGGGTTTGCAATGTAAGCATTGAGACTCCTTAATAAATCATTATTATTATTATTATTATTATTATTATTATTATTATTATTATTATTAACTCGTGTCTATTTCTTCTCTCCAGATGCACAGTGTAATGTTGTGTTGACCCAGTCCAGTCCTGAAGTCAAAAGTCAGGAGAATCTTTCCAGCTGTCTTGTAAAGTCTCTGGATACTCTTTGACTGACAGCAGCTACGCTACAAGCTGGATTCGTCAGGCAGCTGAGAAAGCACTGGAATGGCTGGGGTGGATCGACTCTGACGCAGATACAAGATATGTGTCATCAGTCCAGGGCCGGTTCACCATCAGCAAGTCTGATTCCAGCAGCACTTTGTTCTTACAGATGAACAGCCTGAAGACTGAAGACCCTGCCGTGTATTACTGTGCTCGATACCCACAGTGAGGAAGTGCAATGCAGGACTTGGACACAAACTAGCCGTCCATAGAGTGCACTGCAGTACAATGAGCATGAAGCAAACACAACAGCACATCACAGCAGCTGCTTTCAACGGAAACTTCATGAGCCACACAAAGCATGTGCTCTTTGTACACAGTGGAATTAGAAATGATGAAATGACCAGAATGGGTCCTGCTGGCAGGGTTTGAGGAACGTGTGTCACTTTAACTGGGAATGTTAAATTAGCCCCGGGAGAG
>NW_026707613.1:0-23491 GCF_902713425.1 Acipenser ruthenus
GCAACTACTCTATGGTTTTATTCACAAGTTGTAAAACAAATGGATGCAGACTGACATTCAATAACTTTCTTTCAACAGATCACGCAGTAACACAGGCATGGTCCCTGTTCTCTGATAGCACTTTGAATGAAAGTAGCTTAACATACTGATATTTAGCTGGCTGTACAAACATTCACCTATTTAAAAAAAAAAGTTATCAATAACAAACACTTCACAAAACAGAGTACGAACAGCTGCATGTAAGTAGAATATTTTAATTAAATACGGTGCTGTATTAAATTGTTATTTATGCCGCAACTGGAAGTAGCCTACAGGGTCCACCGCTTGGGTTAAACCAAAGAGCCTGAACAGACCGCTGATGTTGTTTGAGCTAAACGCTTAGCAAACAAAACAAGTTCTTCATAAAATCAGGATTAAAACTATTAGAAAAATGTAATTTTTAATTTTGTTTAATGTATCCGTATTCTAATGGCATTTGAGCCCTCAGGAGCCTTCTCGCCTTTGGCTGGGGCATGTAACTGCACGAGGCGGGCATTACCACACGATTAAGCCCGCTCCTAAGGGCTCAAATGCTTAATTTAAATCTCAAATCAGGAATTTAAATTTTAGTCGCAACCTTTATCCATAAATAAAACACAATTCATGAAATAATTCTAGGATCAAATGTTAAAAATATGAAATCCTGTTTTGAAACAGCTTGTAGATTCCTGTTACTCTTCTAAACTACTAATGCATCCTCCGCAGCTAAACGTTGTGTTTGTTGGTTGGTTATTTTAAAAATCAAAATGGTCTCTGGTTGGGCATCAATGTACTATGTCATCATGAAAGCGAGCAGACACTGTGCATGCAGCTCTGCTTTACCCAGTCAGAATCCTGGCCAGCGAAAGAGTCAGTGTGCTGAAAGAACGAGTAACGAGATGCTTCTGGGAAATGTAGTGGAGTAAAAAGTACACTGTTTTCTAAACAAACATACTTGAGTAAAAGTACAAGTATCCCAAAAATAAAGTACTTAAGAAGTGTAACAAAGTAAGGGTTAGCTTTGTGCGTGGCAGGGTTAGGGTTAGGGTTAGGTTTGTGTGTGGCACGGTTAGGGTTAGGGTTAGGGTTAGGTTTGTGTGTGGCAGGGTTAGGGTTAGGGTTAGGTTTGTGTGTGGTAGGGTTAGGGTTAGGGTTAGGTTTGTGTGTGGTAGGGTTAGGGTTAGGGTTAGGTTTGTGTGTGGTAGGGTTAGGTTTGTGTGTGCTAGGATTAGGGTTAGGTTTGTGTGTGGTAAGGTTAGGTTTTTGTGTGGTAGGGTTAGGGTTAGGTTTGTGTGTGGTAGGGTTAGGGTTAGGTTTGTGTGTGGTAGGATTAGGGTGAGGTTTGTGTGTGGTAGGGTTAGGGTTAGGTTTGTGTGTGGTAGGATTAGGGTGAGGTTTGTGTGTGGTAGGGTTAGGTTTGTGTGTGGTAGGGTTAGGGTTAGGTTTTTGTGTGGTAGGGTTAGGGTTAGGTTTGTGTGTGGTAGGGTTAGGTTTGTGTGCTTGTTTAAGCACTATTTCTATTATGCATATATTTGTTTATGATGTATGTATTTATTATATGTAATTGCTTATATCAATTATGATTGATATAAACATGTAATGTTTCTTTATTATTCTTATTGTTTGATAGTTTAATAGAATACCCCCCTCACTTTGTTAAGGTATATCTACTGGCACCTTTGCTCAGTTCTTGAGCTCTTTTCAGAGAGGTAAAGTGGATAGCAGCTTATTGCCCTTGCTGAGCCTCATATGTATTTGGTGTGGTTCATTTCTAACCTACTATAGGTTTTATTTTGTTTTCACTATTTTATTTGTAAATAGTTTACAAGTTCTTAGTGTTGATCTTAGTATTTGTTTGTTCTTAATAAAGAAAAGCCTTGAGTTTGCACCAATCCCTTCTGCTCCTGCCTGCTTTCCTGCACTGACACCACACACCGCTGGTCAACTACCACACATGGCTAATTATCAACACAGGTTTAATTCCCCAACCCCTGTAATACAAGGGCAGGACAACCCAGGAAGTGACATTGAAATGTATTTACTTTGTATTGCAGTGTATTACATTTGGATTGGAAAGCTGTGGCTGCAATTTCGAGAATGGGACAATCAAGCAGCAAACAGTGGATACTGCTTGCCGCAGGATCTAAAGGCTGGGATAACTATAGGCATCAGGTATGTGTCTGTAGTTTATTAAGTCATGCTTTCATAGGAAATTCCTTTTTTTGTAGCGAATACTTAACTCCAACTTATAGGGATACTTTTTTTCTCGATTGCTGTTTTAGCCTTGATCATTTCCCAGTCTTAGTCAAATTTAACAAGTGTACACTGTATTTCACATTTTATTTAATGGTAAGTGGTGCTGTAATGCCATTTGCCATTCATATTATTGAATATGACAAAAACTATTATGTTTTATCGATAAACACATTGTATCCGAGAGGTTAGATATATTCTGTGAATAAAATTAAAATGGATCAGCTGGTGATTAGGGTTTTTGGAAGCACAGCATAGATTATCCCAAACAGTATCCCAGCTCTAGCCCTATGAATGCGAGTGTAATGCTTTCAGAAAAAGAGCTCTGTAGAGCATATTCTAAAAGAGCTCATTGGCTTCCAGCTCTTTAATTTTGCTCAACCAGTAATTATTGAGATTACAGGCAAACAATGAGTCTCTAATAAAGCCCTTTATTGCATCTCTTAAGATACGAGGATCACTCACTGAAGCACGATTAAAATCAAGAAACTCATCCAGATTAGATTGGAATGAAATACAAAATGATTCGTTCTGTAATAAAGTAGTATTGATGCGCCATCGTGTGGCTCGATTCTGTATGTCATCAAGTACTAGCTTACAGTACATAGCGTTGTGATCTGACACAGTCATCGGTAGAATATCAACGTTATGGATTTTGGAAAAGAGAGATTTTGATACAAAAATGAAATCAATCCTAGAGAAGGATTTATGTCTTGCTGAAAGAAAAGTGAATTCCTTAACTGATGGATTGAAAGCCCACCAAGCATCAACTAGACTGAAATTATATGTAAAACTCTGCAGTGTGGAGGATGCCAAAGTCTGCATACTCTTGATCTATCAAGAGCCAAGTGCATCACAGAATTCATATCAGCACCAATAATTAAACTAAAGTCAGACAGCTCTAATAGTAATTTAGTCAATTAATTTAAAAAGTCTGGATCAAACATCGTTGGGGCGTAGACTGAAACAAAAGCAATTTTTTATTATTCGTCCCTCCCCATCTCCCCCTGTACCCAAGATAGAGATCTGAAAACTACAACGTAATAAAATCAGCGAGCCCTTTCTTTTATTATCTGCAAAAGAGGAAGCGGCCACGTAAAAGTATCTGTTAGCAAATCTAGGAACGTCTTGTTATTTAAGGTGAGACCCCTGCATCATGGCAACATCTATTTTTTTTCTACGCAAGAGATCAAGACAGCAAACCCGTTTGTTGGGAGAATTAAGCTCCCACACATTCCAAGACAACACCTTTATATGAGTGTGACAGAAATACAATGAGTTCTGGTGATAAATCTTCCTCCCGACCTGTGAGGGCGCTAAAGAACGGGAGGAGAAGTATCTGGAAGGGCTGGCCTGACAGTTCGTTTCCGGGACCGGGAAGTGGGTCAGCCTGGAAAGAAGCGAGACTCTGTTGTAAGACCGTATTGATTTGACAGGTAAACGAGGGGCAGCTGAAAGTAATAAGGCAGCTGCAACCGTTTACCTAGATATCATGCGGGATTACATATAGGGGCCAGGGTAACGCTGTTCTTTTCCTTCGTTCGGGTAAAGCTCGGTAGAGAGAAGGACTGAGAGAGGAGCTCTCAATAATAAAAGAAAAAGAAAAAGAGAAAGACGTGTTACGTGTTTTTGTGTTGTGTTTGTCTGTGTTGTAATTGTTTGTGTTTTTACATCACCAGACAGTTAAAGCACACCTCCGGAGCTGTCGCCGAGGGTTAGCACAATCCGGAGCACCACTGCACTACCGTCACAAAAAATACTTGTGTTTGCACTCAGCACCAGCACGACTGCACTCACCCAGGACTGGTGACCGTGTGTTCATTTTTGTTCGGGACTGTGCCCTGTTTTTGTTATCCCCGTGCTTTACACATTGGTGTGTATAGCCGGGGATTTATTATTTGACGGTCGCCAGACCTGGATTATAAATAAAGCACCTTTTCACTGGATACTGTTGTCTGCCTGTCACTCCTGCATCGCATCACCGCTACACCTGTTCCCCTTCACTAGCCACTTTGCCACAATGAGTCATGAGTATCAAAAACAAATTCAGAAATCAGAGATCGATCTGCAAGAAAGTAAAGAATAAATATACGGGTCTGTTGCAAAGTGGTTAACAGTGTGCAGGTGCAGGTGATCATTGAACAGACAAACAATTATAATCCAGGTGCAAAGTTGTTTAATGGGTTTGTATGTCCAGTGCCTGACGGCAAAACAAAGAGTAAACAATAAATGATGCTAAGTAATATAGCGGCGTGTATTACTTAATTTGTAATCCCCGGGTTTGTCCCGAAATAACAGTCCCGTTCTTTATACACCCACACGAAACACAAAACACATACACAATTCCATTAGTGAGTGAATTAGTGCTCATGGTGCAAATACAGTTATTTGTGATACAAGTGCAGTGCTGTTCCAGGTTCAGTGCTGGCCTTTGGCGACAGCTCCGGAACGTGTTAGCCGTCTACTAATAACAAGACACAATCAGAGACAAACAAACAAACACTCACGATATGGATACATAACACACAGGTCCTTCCAGGTTCTTTTCACTTTTCATTAACTAAAACGAAGGAACAGATTACGTCACTTCGTCCCCTACTTATACCGTCACTCATGACCCCTTGGTAAACGATTGCAGCCACTTCTCCAATCCGCAACTGCGACATCATTTCCCTTCCGGGTTGATGAGTTAATGTAAAGAAGCTCCGCCCCTTTTCTAAATGACCGACTTCCTTTTAACTCTAGGAACGAAGCGTCAGGCCAAGCAGTCCAGGTACTCTGTTCCCGTTACTTAGCGCCCTCACAGGTCGGGAGGGAAATTTACCACCTTTCTGTCATAGGGTCAGAGAAAAAAAACAATGTCATGCAAGATCCTATCAACTGGGAATAGGTCAATCAGGTTACACCAGAAAACACAGCAGTGGTTTCATCGAGATCCCTCTCAACACCCCCGCCCCCCAGAGGTCGCCACCAAACCCCTTCGTCCATCCCCCCAATCCCAAGATCCCACGCCACAGAACCATTAGTATGGTAATGGTAAAAAGAACTACCAGCACCCCCCACCCTGCACAATAAATGCTTGTGACAGTGGTGAACAGGGCAAACAGAGCATCGTCCACCCACCCTCATTTGAGAAAATAGCGATTTTGTTGTCTTTAGCGACCGACCTGCTTGGATTGTGTTTAGCTGTTTGCAGTAGACAGGCAGAAAATAATGATTTTGGTAAGTACAATTGAATCCTTGTTGCTGATGAAACTACATTAGCTGGTTGAAGGAATTAATTTTCGAAAGTATTCAGTTGATTGAAGTGAATTTAGATAGCGTGGAAAATGGACCAGCTCTAGACCTGTAGGACAGTATAAATTGACAGTGTCTTAGAATGCCAGCCGTTCTAAGCACCAGCCGTTGAAGGGCCACAACTGTGGCAGTCAGAGCGAGGACAGGTAGAGTGAGGACCTTTTCCAAATCTCTCCCAGTGGCTACTAGAGGCCTCATTCCAACTCTTTACATTAGCTATATTTAAGTAACATTATTAAGGTGGTGTTTTAATTAGGTACTCTACTGTTGTGAGTGTGATTAAATTGAATAGAGGTTGATTTGCAATTTGATTGGTTTCCACACAGCTTTTTGTAGTTGTGTGATCCCATTGAAGTGCATTGAAACTATTGTATTGCTTAAGTATTGTCTTTAGCACAGTTTAGCAGCTGTTAAACAGTTCCCTTGCAAAGTGAGAGTACGAGGATAGGCTCTTGGAGAAAATCCGAACCTAACAGCGCTCTGGAAGATGCCAACTACTAGACAGGTCTGTACCCCTCCCCCCCACAGCTCCTGCTCCCACTACTACTGTACCTATCTGTCTCACCTGTCCTGCTATGACTGTCTCTCACATTCTTGTTATTCTGTCCTCTCGCTCCCGTCCTCTGTCCTCTCTCCACCGCTGCTCCCCTAACCCTTCTGCCTCTCCCCCCCTCCCACTCTCTCCCCTCCTGCACTCTCTCTGGAACTGTCACTCCTCTGCTAATAAAGCTTATTTCATCTCTACCTTTACCTCCCACCTCTCTCTCAAATTCCTTGCTCTCATTGAAACCTGGCTCTCTTCTGATAACACTGTAACTCCTGCTGCCCTGTCCTCTCTCTACGTCCTGTCCCATATTCCACGTCTCACTGGACGGGGAGGTGGGACTGGTCTTCTCCTCTCTCACTCCTTACTCTTTTCTGTCCCCTCTGACCTCTCCTCTCTCTCTCTGTTAACACCTATGAATTTCACACTGTCCAACTAACCTCTCCCTGTTAACTCCTGCTAATTGTACTGTACTGTCCCCCTGGACCTCTCACTCACTTTCTCATGACTTTTACTATCTCCTCCCTCCCCTCTGTCTACCCCAACTGTCCTGTTAGGTGATTTCAATATCCATCTCTCCAACCCCACCCATTCTGCCAGATTCCTTCAACGTCTTGGGTCCTCTCCTGTTCTCTCTCTATACCCGCTCCCTGGGCCCTTTCATCGCATCCTATGGTTTCTCATACCATTTCTATGCTGATGATGCTCAGACCTTCCTCTCCTTCCCCCCTCTGACCCCACCATCCCTTCCCATATCTCTATCTGTCTGTCTGCTATCACCTCCTGGATGCACTCGCATCACCTCAAACTCTCTAAATGTGACCTCCTCTTATCCCCCTCCTCATCTTCCACCTCCACTGATCCCTCTATCGCCATTCCTCTGGAATCACGTTCTCTCCCTCCTCCTCAGCCAAGAACCTGGTGTAACCCTGGACCCCTGACTCTCCTACTCCCAGCACATCTCCACTCTAGCACGCACCTGCCGTTTCTTCCTGAGCAATATACGAAGAATCCGACCGTTCCTTACCAACTACTCCATGCAGCTCCTCGTCCAGGCCCTGGTACTCTCCCGCCTAGACTACTGCAACTCCCTCCTGGCCGGCCTCCCTGCGTCCGCCACCTGTCCAATCCAGCTCATCCAGAACTCTGCTGCTCGCCTGGTGTTCTCTCTGCCTCGCTTCTCCCACGCTACTCAATTGCACCGCTCACTCCACTGGCTCCCAATCACCGCTCGCATCCAGTTCAAGGCTCTTATACTCGCCTACCGATGCCTTGACCAGACTGCACCCAGCTACCTCCAGACCCTCATCTCTCCCTACACCCCCTCCCGACCTCTCCGCTCCTCCTGCACTAGAAGACTGGATGTACCTCCTCTACACTCCCCTGCCTCCCGAGCCCGCTTCTTCTCCACCCTAGCCTCGCAGCGGTAGAATGACCTTCCTACGGATGTCAGGACTGCCCTGTCCCTGACCACCTTCCGGCGCATCCCCAAGACACACCTCTTCAGACAACACCTGTAGAACTCAACTCTTCCCTTCTGGACAATATAGCACTCTGCCTTTAATACTAGAAGACCCGGAGATATACTCATACCTAGAAGCCCCGTAGCAGTCTTTATGACTATAAATAGTATAACGAAAGGGAAAACAGTCGGATGTAATTAGTTATTTTTTTGAGTATGTTACATAAACATGTGAATAACCGAAGCATATTAAATATTATATATATATATATATATATATATATATATATATATATATATATGAACATTTAATTTACAAATATAAACAAGAAAATGTAAATAAATAAACATCTGAACAGACACATTTATAAAACTGAAACGATAACAATACATTTTTTAACTTTTCAACAGAAGTCGGTTTATTATCAGATGAGCAAAAGCAACTGAACAACGTAGATAAATAAACATAGAAGAAAACATTTTACAGAAGCGCACAGCACAAGAAGTTATATATATATAAATATTATTATATATTATATATATATATTGTAAATTATGTGTAGGATTAAGTATAGGTTCCACATTTCATTCTAACACAATGCACTAACTCTTCTGTCTCAATCTCAGTCCAGGCTGCGCGGACCTGTCAGCATGTGATGACGTCACCCCCAGCTGAATTACACAGACAGTGTCTCCCTGCGTCTACCGCTTACAGGCAGTGTAACCCTAGTTAAACACAATGCATCTATCACTTACATGCAAACAAACCTTGGTTAAGTCCTCTAATAACATATCACAGCTAAGGCTGGACTACAATTGTTTAATATCAATTACACAAATATACCTTCAAACAAGCACTTCATATGAAAATATGAGTTAAGCAGCTTAGTTACTTTTTAGCAAGGTTCAAACTCTGAGGCTTTTCATACAAGCATTAAAAGCGCAAATTAAGATAACTATTTTATGTTTACAAACACTTTTATGTGTTTGCAATTACCATTAATTACTTTAATTCCACAAGGGAAAGGTAATGAATTTTATACTCAACGGTTCCTTGATGAAGACCAAAAAGTCTGTAGAATAAATCTTCTATTGTAGTTCAGTTTTCACTTTGTTGCAACAAATCTTCAGACCCAAGTTGGGGCTCCTTTATCTTCAAACCCAAGTTGGGGTTTCACACACCTCCCGTGTGTTCCTTCTTTCCTTGGATCCTTCGCCACAAAGACAGACAAGTTTCAATATGCTGTGGTTACGACTGAAAACAGAAGCTTGTATCCGAGCCAGGAATGATTCTCTTGATAAACCGACTCGCAGGTGTCTCTTTTTCCTATCAGCAGGAGTTCTGAACACAGAGCTTTCTTGGACATTCATTTATTGCAGGGTACAGAATCTTCTTGCAGTCAAGAGGTATAAAGCTTAATGCTATCTTCTCTTATGAAGCCATGTTAGACACAGAAACCAATTCGGGAACCAAATCGGAAACAAATTCAAAGTTCTTGCTGCAAGTTAACAGTTGTTATAGGACTTTCACGTAAAGACCGATACATTACCCCTACAACTGTCTTCCATTGTTTTGGACAATGGATTGCCTCACCCTACATGGGATGAATAAATGATCTAATTATGACTTCCTTCTAAAGTCCACTGGTCAGAGAGCTCACTACCCCCTCCTTTGTGTCTGGTTCAGTTAAAGTCCACTGGTCAAAGGCTCATTACCCCCTCCTTTGTGTCAGGTTCAGTTAAAGTCCACTGGTCAAAAGCTCACTACCCCCTCCTTTGTGTTGGGTGCTCGGAAGTTGCTCCAGTCCATAGTTCACATGCTGCCCTGCATACTGTGTGCTCAAGAGTGAATCCAAAAGATTAGTCCAGCTATGTACTTATATCAAAAATAGTTATTAGTTCCAGGCAATTGTGCCTACAATATAGTGTCCTCCAGGGGACAATACAGCCCTCAGCCTTCGACTTTGGACAATATAATTCCCTTGAGGACACTATATCCCCCTCTGGGACAATTGCTTTCCACCATGAACCTCAACTCCAGTCCGTATTTGTATATTATATATGTGTAACTTTGCCTAAGATGTCACTAGAGTGTCGTGTTTGAATGGTGGGTTTCACAGCAACATGTGCACAATGCCATCTTTGAAATTTTTATTACAAGAACAATGCACATATACAAGAAAAATATTTGAGATATAAACTTTTTTTAAATAAATGTTGTGATCAAAAACAGAAACAAGACAAGAATTAGAAACCTTGGGTAAGAGAATAATATATTTCATTGAACTCTTTCAATACTGCCTTTACAATTAGCTTCTGTAATGTAGTCGTGTCCCAAATGGATTTTTTTATTGTGAACCACATGTAACATATTGGGAAACAATTAATACCTGCAATTATGTGTTAAATCATGTGTGGATATGAGTGATTTCTGGGAGATCTTTGGGCAAATCTGAACAATTTTTTTTTTTAATGAACAAAAATACCCACCATAAACCTAAATAGTTTTGAATAGTGCTTGCATAATACAATAAGAAGTATGTAGGCCTGTTTACTGATGTGAAGTAGTGGAGCCTCCGTGCCATTTTGCATGGATGCTTTTCTTCTGCCTCTGGTTTTATTTTAAATATATTATTATTATTTACTTAAAGCTACTGTTGACTTTATTGATGGTGGATAATGGGGCACAAAGTTTGAGATCCACAAAAATAGACTGAATTACTTGATGTACTGTATTGGTCAGCACTGTGTTAGAGGATATATACGTTTATGTTTGTGTAAAAGCCATTTAATTCGAAAACACATATCGTGTGGCTGTGGAGAAGTATGCTCAATATTTAATAATGTTTCAATCTGTTTACATTATTGTCAGTTTAATATTAAAAATGTGACATAAACCCATGTACTGCACCACAAGCAGTAGATGAGATAGGCATCTTCCAAAGTCTCTTGATAAAGAGCACTTGTACCAGAATGTAAACAATGACATGAAACAGGTAAGTAAGACACAGCTGGAACAACGTGTGGGTAAATAGGATGCTATATTATTGTACGACTCAGAAATAAATAAGTACATCTTCCAAATATCTAATGAAATATAGCCTTCTACAGGTAACTACTTAACAAATAAATAAGTATAATAAGCACCTGCTTGAAAATTTACAGTGGCAACATGTAAGTGTCTCGAGGACATTTTTAAAATGTGTTTTAAGTAATATTTTGGACTGGATTGCTTAGACTGCTTGAAATATATGTAGTCTTTTAAAGCGAGTTTCAAGATTCTAAACTCCTGTTAGCTTTAAAGCGCATCTACCTGTAGGTTCCTGATTGGCTGAGATGATACACCAGGTTTATAATACACTATTTGAACAAATATTGATAATTATTTTTCTAGCATAAGGTGTAGGCTATATAAAAACATAAAGCACAATACAATGTCTGACCAGTATAAAAATCAATGATTTTAGCAATCATTTCATCCGGACAGATGTTCTTAATCTGTGTTCCTTCAATTTAAGAAACATAAACAAACACAAATAAGGTTATTCCTGAATCGTAAATGCTATAACACTGTGCACTACAACCCACGCTGATCTTGCACAAAAGAACAACTCCTTGTAGGGAACATTCTATTTTCCAGTAAATGCATGGGTCAAATTGGGTCCTAATTGACACTCATCCTTTGCAGATTTGATTTGTGAACTGTATACCCACAGCTTTGTTAGGTTAAACAAACAAGCTACATATAACATTATAACATTGAGACACAAACTGCTCTGTGGATAGCAGTCGACACAGAAATGTAAGCAGCAGTTTGTATTCCAGTATGAACTGCATAATTAAATAAATACTGTACTACGACTAGTATAACGGACTTAACCATTAGGCCCAGGCCAGGTTATCCCTTAATTCATTTGTATCAGGTAAAAGTACTGAACGTGGTAAAGAAGTTGGAGCATTACTTTTGATGGAGGAGAACACTGGCTGGGATTATATTTTTAATTCGTATTAATTGACTAAATCTTCTACCATAGGCTGATGTTTGCCATGCATATCACATTGCACGAAAAAATGGAATTCCAGATGAGCAGATAGTGGTTATGATGTATGACGACATTGCCTATCATGAAGAGTAAGTATTCAAAAGTTCTCATAATTGCTAGTGGAAGTTATAAACAGTAATGTTAATGTTAAAACTGGTTTGGTTTTGTGCTGTCATAAACAAAACACAAGGAAAAACACTACTATCGTGTAAATTCCAATGTTTATGTAAGCACATATTGTGCATCTATAACCCTATTGTGCATTGCTGCTTGCATTATACAATACAGAAGTAACTGGAGATCAATGTAATTTCAAAGAATGTTACATTAAGGGATGTAGTGGTTCGAGCCTAGTCAACGTTAGTCCATTGGCTCTCTGGTCCATCTCAAGGAAATTTGGTACGGAACCTTGGAAAATCCTTTTTTTACATACAATGCTTATGTTACTGTGGCAAGGATGATGTCACTGGCAAGGCTGTTTTGACCAGGAAGGCAGAGCTTGCAGGTTTAAGCGCTGGTGCGCACATTTAATAAACAAATAAAAATAAGGAAACACTAAACATTAACAGAACAAAACACATAAACAAACACACGGGCCAAAATAACAGGCTATACAAAAACTCAACAAACAAACACAAAAACTCAACTAAACAAACACAAACACTGACACGGACACGGACACTGGCACGGACATGGACACGGACACTGACACGGACACGGACACGGACGTAATCACAGCACGGAATGTGATTGTGATCATACACCTGTGGCTAGCATACTCATTTAATCATGTATTCAAACTGACGGCTCCAGCCGCATTCCCACGTGTTTTGACAGGGAGAAATTTACTCCCCTCCCTGCCAACCGAATATTCCACACACGCACACACACACACATGCACACATGCACACACACACACACACACACACACACGCACACACACTGACACACACACACACACACACACACACACATGCTTTCACCCTGCCACACTGCTACAGTTACTGACAACCAAATGTGTGATTCAACATTTCCACTGTGTCTAACAACAACAACAGTAATAATAATAACAATAATACATGTACATCTTCCTCTATGATAGGGACCTGAATGTGGCAGTTTAAGTTGTAAACTGTAAGCCTTGAAGATTAAATTGTATTATTATTGTATTATATTAGTAGTATTTTTCAATTCTCCGTAGCATAAATCAAGCCAGGGTCCAGCCTGGACCAGATAACTATTTTTCATTATAATTGGGGAAACTGGAAATATTTTACATTACATTTAAAATTCTGTTTATAATGTAAATTAATAAACTAATAATTTAGTTAGGTGTATTAATAAATTAATGTTTTGAAACTTTCTTTCCCCAACAGCAATCCTTGTAAAGGTGTTGTCATTAATGTACCTCGTGGGGAAAATGTTTACCAGGGAGTTCCTAAGAATTACACTGGAGATGTAAGCTACAATTATTATTATTATTATTATTTATTTCTTAGCAGACGCCCTTATCCAGGGCGACTTACAATCGTAAGCAAATACAATTCAAATATCACAGTACAAGTAATAATACAATTAAGAGCAAGATAAATACAATGACTTGGTTCAAGCAAGTACAAGTGTGACAAAATAAGATTCAATAATACAGCAGATAACAGTGTCAGTGATAGTTACATCAGGATATGATTAAATACAAAATACTACAGATTAAACACTTGGCAGATTACAGTACTCTGAAGTACAGGATTAAATACAGTAAAATAGGGGGCAGATAAGAGCAAGTAAAGCGCATTTAAGGAAGGGCGATAAGTGTCTCAGGGGAAAAACAGAGGAGTGCTTTCTGAAGAGATGAGTCTTGAGGAGGCGCCGGAATGTGGTCAGGGACTGGGCAGTCCTGACATCTGTAGGAAGGTCATTCCACCACTGCGGGGCGAGGGTGGAGAAGGAGCGGGCTCTGGAGGCAGGGGAGCGTAGAGGAGGTAGAGCCAGTCTTCTAGTGCAGGAGGAGCGGAGAGATCGGGAGGGGGTGTAGGGAGAGATGAGGGTCTGGAGGTAGCTGGGTGCAGTCTGGTCAAGGCATCTGTAGGCTAGTACAAGAGTCTTGAACTGGATGCGAGCGGTGATCGGGAGCCAGTGGAGTGAGCGGAGTAGTGGAGTTGCGTGGGAGAAGCGAGGCAGAGAGAACACCAGGCGGGCAGCGGAGTTCTGGATGAGCTGGAGCGGACGGGTGGTGGACGCAGGGAGGCCAGCCAGGAGGGAGTTGCAGTAGTCTAGGCGGGAGAGTACCAAGGCCTGGACCAGGAGCTGGGTGGCGTAGTTGGTGAGGAAGGGTCGGATTCTTCGGATGTTGCTCAGGAAGAATTGGCAAGTGCGTGCCAGAGTGGAGATGTGCTGAGAATGCGAGAGGCAGGGGTCCAGGGTGACTCCAAGGTTCTTAGCGGAGGAAGAGGGAGAGAGTGTGGTAGATTCCAGAGGAACAGAGATAGAGAGATCAGAGGAGGGGGAGGAGGAGGGAAAGAAAAGGAGGTCAGATTTAGAGAGGTTGAGTTTGAGGTGATGCGAGTGCATCCAGGAGGAAATAGCAGACAGACAGGTAGAGATACGGGAGGAGGTGGTGGAGTCAGAGGTGGGGAAGGAGAGGAAAATCTGAGCATCATCAGCATAGAAATGGTATGAGAAACCATAGGATGCGATGAGGGGGCCCAGGGAGCGGGTGTAGAGAGAGAACAGGAGAGGACCCAAGACTGACCCTTGGGGGACTCCAGTTAAGAGAGGGTGAGGTGTGGAGGTTGCTCCATGCTAGGTTACCTGGTAAGTGCGGTTGGAGAGGTAGGAGGAGAACCAGGCCCGAGCAGTGCCAGAGATCCCCAGGTCAGCGAGAGATGATAGTAGAATAGAGTGATCAACAGCGTGAAAGGCAGCAGACAGGTCGAGGAGAATTAGGACAGGAGAGAGAGGCAGCTCGGGCAGACTTCAGTGAGTTGGTGACAGACAGGAGGGCGGTTTCAGTGGAGTGTGCAGAGCGGAAGCCAGATTGGAGAGGTCGAGCAGAGAGTGGTTGGACAGGAAAGCAGAGTGCTGGCGGTGTACAGCCCACTCGAGGGTTTTGGAGAGGAAGAGTAAGAGAGAGACAGGACGGTACCTCTGGAGGGAGGTGGGGTCAAAGGTAGGTTTCTTGAGGAGGGGAGTGATAGAGACTTGTTTGAAGTCAGAGGGAAAGAGACCAGAAAGGAGAGAGGTGCTGAGAAGGGAGGAGATGAAGGGAAGTAGAGCAGGAGCAGCAGCTTGAAAGAGGTGAGTGGGGAGGGGGTCCAGGGCACACGTGGTGGGTTTGTGACCCTGGAGCAGGGTGGAGAGGTCAGAGTCTGAGAGGGGCGAGAAGGTGGAGAAGGAGGGTGAGTTAGTAGGGGAAGCAGTGGGTGTAGGGGTTGGAGCAGGGGGGGTGCGGGGAAGGGAGAGGTGTTAAAGAGTTTGCGGATATCTGAATTAAATTTGTACCCTCTCTTACAATGGCTACTCCTATTTAACTTTGTATATAATTTATTTCTTGACCGTAGCAAGATGGGTTTGAGTGGTTTGAGACACTAACCCCCCCTTGTGATCATGGTGTTTTAAAGTTATGCCTTAACGCTGGATCTCAGACTAACGTATACAGAACAATATTGTTATTTTATTAGTAGTAATGAATCATTTAACAGACACTTTTATCCAAAGTGACTTAGCGACTAGGTGGTGAGCTCTCCATCACAACTGCTGTTGCAGTGTCACTTACAAATGACATCAGTTGCTGTAGCGTATGCTCTTGCTATTTATTTATTGGTAAGAATGGCAAAACAGTAAGTAATTTAACTAAACAGAAAAAGGCAAAAAACTGGTATTTAATTTTTGACAAAACAGTCTGAACTGGGTATTCACTGAATTTGTAGTGTCTAGTGTGTATGGTTAGCTTATTTTCTAAGGACTATAGTTTCTCTTTTGTAAAGGATCACAGTCCATGCAACACCTTTTAACATCAATTCAAAGCATAAATAGGCACAACGATCTAGGCTGTATCAGTAGTTTATCAATAACATAACATTTTGGCTACAAAGGGAAAAAAAAAAAGATGGACATTACCTGGATATTCAACTGGTTTGCTGCCTCAACCAATATACTTTTACAATGGGGGGGGTAATTGCTGTAACTAAGTATATAACGGTTTTATAAGAAGTGGAGGGTGACATTACCAGAAGGGATATTTAACATACCTAATGCCATGTCTTGGTTCACTGTAAACACCTGAGAGTCGAACCTCAACGACAGTACATCACGCCTTTACACAAGACATCACCCCCAAATTGACAGTGAATTCAAAGTGTTAGAAAGACTAAAGCACAACATCAACTATTTCTAAGCAAAATCCACTGTCCAACAACATCAAGCTGCACCCAAATTAGTTTATCATCAGTGTGTGTTAAGCTGTGTTTTTTAAATTATTTGCATGTATAATGCAATTACAGTCTATGCCAGCTAGTTGAAGCCATGGGGAAGAAAATAAAAAATCTTCGTTATGTTTGTTATGTGATGTTAGGTCATTTATCTCAATATCTCGAGAAAACCTAAGTAATGACTACCGTTTTTTTTGACATCACGAGAAGATCATTGACTGTTGACCTGCACACAGGTGCAAGCAACACGGCAAAGACTTGGGTGGTGTTTACTCAATTATATGCGTCTGAAAAGACCAAGCCTTGCAAGCATACGTCTAAGATGGCATACACTGATGTGGTATCCATGAATTACTAACAGACATGAAACAGTTTCCAGCTGTGTTAAGCCTTTATCACAATATAACTGAATACATTATTATTATTTATTTATTTTATTTCTTAGCAGACGTCCTTACCCAGGACGACTTACAGTTGTATACAAAAATACATATCAAGAATGACAGTACACTTAAGAGCAAGTTGTCTCTGTCATGTTCTTGTTTGTCAAGTCACTGCACTGTGGCTATTATAATTTATCTCGTGATCTCGACAAAACGACTTGTACTGAAATTCTGAGATAAATTATCTCATGAAACAAGATCATGAGATAAATGATCTTATGATCTCGACATAACTTCTCTGGGGTTGGAGGCCCTTGGCTTCTCCTCGAGTCTCACAAAGCCCCAAGGCATCCGTATGTTGGGTGTATACGGACACCCTGTCTCGTCTTATTGCATACTTATAAAACAGAATGTTCTGATTCTACACGCTGATTGGCTGTTGAAGACTTTTAATGAGTTTGAGTTAAAATGCCCCCTAATGCTGGCAGTTTTTTCCTTCACCCTCGCCAAAGTCCCAGATGAAGCTATCTGGTATACTCCAAAAACAATGGGAGTAAATCACCTGGCTTCAATGATGCCTCACTTATTGCTGGAAGCAGCGCTCTCTCATCGCTATATAGACCACAGCATTAGAAGCACTGCTGTGCATCTACTGAACAAAGCTGGCTTGGAGGCGTGAGAAATAATGTCGATTACTGGCCACAGATCAGAATCCAGTTTAAGAACCTACTGGTCTGCTTCGGCTCAAAACTAAAAGCAGTGGAGTTCAGTTTTTTAGGTTGTATTGGAAGCAATATTTCAACATCTTCATCTGTGGGTCCTCCCACAAAACTCAAGGATAAAGAGGAGGAAACACTTTCTACTGCTCCTCCTAGTGGAACATTTTACAATAAATGGAAACGTTGAAATAATAAAAAAAGGTTTTATTTTTAAATTTTTTTATTGTATCTGTTTTACAAGCAGACTAACACACTCCAGGGCTTTTGCGTTGTGTTTCATTAACATACAGCTTCGTTGGTTGACTCAGCTTCACTCCGTGCCTGCCACCCAACTACAGCCATATGTTAATGCAACACAATGCACGCCCTGTCGTGTGTTATCCCTTACCTAGCTACAGTCAGTTTTTATTTTTATTTTTATTTATTTTGCTGCTGCTGCAGGTGTACAACATCCTGCTAGTTCTAATTTGTAATATCTTTCAGGACGTGTCTGCAGATAATTTTCTAGCAGTACTCCGTGGAGATGAATCAGCTGTCACAAGAGAGGAACTAAAAAAGTTATAGAGAGGTAGGTCTATTTTTTTTCTACTGCATTTAAAACTTGTTGTATTCAGCTTGGAACAAAGAAGAAACAAGGGGGACATGATTTAAGTCTTTAAAATCTTCAAAGGAGTTGAGATGGTTAACCCAAACCATTACTTTAAGCACAGTACAGAAACCAGGACAGTGTGAAGGAGTCACTTCTTTACACAGAAAGTGGTGAGGGGATGGAATGGGATACCTTCTCATATAGTTGAGGCATAATCACTTGGATCCTTTAAGACCCAACTTGACTAAGGTTTGAGATCAGTCAGCTGAGTTTAGGTGGGCTGGATGGCCTCCTCTCGTTCGTAAATGTTCTTATATTCTTATGAAACAGTCAGTGACAAAGAATACAACTTTCTCAATGTCTCAATTATGTAGCAGAGAAAAGTGACTGCAGCAGGATAGACTACTTTTTCTCAAAGTCCTTTGGTTTATTTATAATTTTTAAAATGTTTTCGGTAAGTAAAGAAATGTTTTCTTTATTTGGATGTGTAATAATCACCTGTAACAATATTGGAAGTTTACTTTTGCAAGTTTACTTTTGCAATGTCCTTAAACAATGTCACTGCAGACATAAATCCAATAACTTACATCACATTTTTTTAATGCTTTTGCTATACATTTTTGGCCCTGTGCCAAAAAAAATGATAAAGATGGAGGATGACAAAGATACTACAACAGCGTACCAGTACCTTTTTTATCGTTGTAAATATAGCCTACAATAGTAGTAATGTACAGGAAGGAAAACAGCCCTCAAACATCACAGATGCTTTGATACCATCCGAGCGTGAATGAAAAAGTCAGTTAGTCTGAATACGTCCAACATCATGGTATTTTATGAGCATTTCTCCCTTAACAAGAAAGGTGGACAAATTTCTTCTATCTGAATTACAGTCCTAACTGATTGACATACTATGCCCAAGTAAAAAGCCACTTCATGATTATACTAATGATTACCAACATCTTAAAGTGTTTGAAATGTACCTCTGGAATTGTGGAGCTGCCCATTATCACCTGCTTTAAAGGAAAGAGATTGTGAGTTTTACAGAATTTCCTGGTTCTTTCCAAGTAAAAAAAATCATAATTAACATTTTTTGGAAATAAAGTTACCATACCAGAAACAAATTACTCAGATATTTAAATGAGGTGCTTGTGGCAATGTGGTTAACAGTGTGCAGGTGCAGGGGTGCTGCGGTGATCAATAATTTGTACAATAATTTGTTTTATTTGTACAATCCCAAGTCTGATGACAAAAGACAGTAAATAATAATAATGACAACAGGCAATACAGCGGCGTGTGTTGCTCCATTTTAATCCTGATCTTTAACACCCACATGGAACACAAACACAATCACAAGTCCACAGTGAGTGCTATAGTGCTCATGGTGCAAATACAGTGAATCGTGAACAATAGTGCAGTGTTGTCCAGGTAACTACTGGCCTTTAGCGACAGCTCCAGATTGTGTTTAGCTATCTATAACAACAAACAAAGTGCTTCTTTAGACATGACAAAAACAAACAAAACACTCATGATAACAATATGGGTTCTCCTTCCAGTTCAGGTTTTAACCATACAAAGGAACAGATCACTTTGCTTCTTCTCCTTTTGTACCATTAATCATTACCCCTTGGCTAACGAGTGCAACCGCTCCTCCTATCCGCGGCTGCCACATTGTTTCCCTTCCGGGACGATGATTTAGTGGACCGTAGCTCCGCCCCTTTCTAGATTGCCGACTTCCATCTAACCCTGGGAATGAATTATCTGGCCATCCAGTCCAGGGCACGCTGTTCCCTTTACACAGCGCCCTCACAGGTCGGGAGGGAGATTTAACACCAAGAATCAATCGTCTCTGTCACAGGACTCTAAAGTTGTGTTTTATTCATTTTAGGAGCTATGCTAAAAATTCTGAAGTCAGGCATTGCATTAAAGTATGCACTAAAGGTATTGAATGTTAACATTAAAAACATTTGGTACATATGACCTAGTAAAATAAATATACAAACTACTGTTAACCATATAGCAAAGCAAAATCGTACAGTACATGTTAAAAAGTAGCTATTATAACGATTTCAGTTCAGTGGAGTGCTGTGTGAAGTGCCTGTAGTTAGCACCATACTAATTATGCACTTACGAACGAGAGGAGGCCATTTAGCCCATCTATTCTGCTTCAAACAACATGACTAGGTAACCCATTCCATACCCTCACCCCTCTGTGTGAAGAATTGTCTCCTTCCCTATCAAAGTCTATTTCCACTTAATTCCCAGCTGTGCTTCCTCTGGTCCTGGTATCTGTACTGCTCTTAAAGTATTGGTCAGAGTTAACTATGGGGTAGATGAAATCTAAATTCTGGGATAAATGTTGGTATTAAAATAAAAATTCACAATGTTGCCCAATTACATGGTATTAAACAAAAATTCAACTGTAGGGGGTGTATCAATTTAACGTGGTATAAAATACATTCATTCAAGCATTGTAGGACCTGCACATTAAGACTTGTCTAATCCAGTCCCTCTACATACTGGCATCATTTTGTGGTCCTGACCAATCCCTATTGAAATAAATCCGGAACTTGAGTATTCTGGAACCCAGCATGCTTTGTAAGTCATGTCTGTCTGAAGCCAATGGAAATCTGACTGAATTTATAATCATGCATATTGTGTAAATACTGTACATTCCTGGTGGGTATGGCACACCTGCAGTAAAATATGTGTTTACATAAGTAAAATTAAAATCAATACAATCCTTGAATTATAGGATATACCTAAGGAGGTATGTGGAGGTAAGGAGGCTGTGTGGTCCAGTGGTTAAAGAAAAGGGCTTGTAACCAGGAGGTTCCTGGCTCACTCACTGACTCACTCACTGTGTGACCCTGAGCAAGTGACTCAACCTCCTTGTGCTCCGTCTTTTGGGTGCGACGTTGTTGTAAGTGACTCTGTAGCTGATGCATAGTTCACACACCCTTGTAAGTCGCCTTGGATAAAGGCGTCAGCTAAATAAACAACAGACACATGGCAAATTACATTTAATATAGAAAAGTATAAGGTACTGCATGCAGACAATACAAATGTCCATTATAAATACCATATGGGAGATAATGAAATTGTAGATGGAATCTATGAAAAAGATCAAGGAGTTTATCTTGACTCAGAAATGTCTTCATCTAGACAATGTGGGGAAGCTATAAGGAAGGCCAACAAAATGCTCGGATATATATATATATATATATATATATATATATATATATATATATATATATAAGATAAATGATGAATTATATCGTCTTAATCTCTCCAGTAAGGACCTGGCTTTCATCATATATACAGATTTTTGTCTTGAAGGATAAGCTGGTGTGATTGGTTTTATTTTTGAAAATCAGCCTTTTTGTTTATTCCTTTAATTATTTTGTAATAATGCAAACATTATTATTATTATTATTATTATTATTATTATTATTATTATTATTATTATTATTATTATTATTATTATATTTTTCTTTGTCACCACAGTGGATGTGATGATACCATTTTTATCTACTTATCAGACCATGGCAGCCAAGGGATCTTTTCATTTCCTAAAACCCATGTAAGTAACTTTTCGTTTCAATTTATTGAGTATTTGTATTACTATTATTTTAATTAAAGTATTTTCATTCTAGTTATACACCTCAGACTTAATTAATACCATTGGAGAAATGTCAAGAAATAAGAGATTTTCAAAGGTAGGTATACAATAAAATAACACTAAATTTGTATATTTTATTTTGTTATTTTAGTTTAATAATCTCATGAATCTACTTTGAAATATTTTAGATGGCGGTTTTTGTTGAAAGCTGCCACTCTGGTTCAATGCTCAACAGTCTGCCAGAAAGCATCAATGGTTAGTTTTCATGTCTTTACTATTTCATTCAGGGATGGTGGAGGAGCTGGAAATCAGTACTGACATTTGTTCTTCAGAATGGCCTTAGAGGTTTAATAATGTTCAGATTGGGGGAGATGGAGGGTGTCAGATACATGCTGTTCAAACCAGCCAACTGCCACTGATACGTCCGGTGTGTGGCAGCATGGTGTTTGTATGAGCACTGTCATGCCTAAAGGGTCCACATGATATCATGGTGTTTGTATGAGCACTGTCATGCCTAAAGGGTTCACATGATAGCAATAGCATGCGCTACCACCAAGCTACCAGCAATGGTGTTACTCATAGTTGGAGTGGTGTTGCTTAAACAAAACATTCAAAATAAAACACTGAACAAAAATACAGCTAACAAACTAAATGTAGTTGGGCCATGTGCTACTCCCCCTACACAGGCAGATCCCGCTCCAGGAACCTAGCCTCACTTACACAACTAAACGTAGGTTCCAGTTTGCACTGCACTGCACTGCACTGCACTGCACTGCACTGCACTGCACTGCACTGCACTTTTTACCAGATCCTGCAGCTTCTTGACTTAACACAGTCTGCTCGTCCTAGTTGGAGAATTAAATGAACTGGTTTTCAGCTCATCTTATATACAGGTGGCCATCCCCAATTGGCAATCAATTAACCAATTGAGAATGGCCACATTCCACGCATATGTTTTGCAGGGATGGGATTTTAACCCCATCCCTGCCAAACAAATTCAACTCAAAGAACACCAAACAAACACAAAAACTCACAATTTATATGTGCAGGGTCTGAGCCCTGCCACAGACTTACTATTACATTATAATGAAGCAAACAATAATACTTACTTAACCCTAATGCTAACATGGATTAATCATGTATAATAACCAATATCCACAAGTATTGAGCGTATTCTTAATTGATGTATACTTCAAATTAATCTACTGTAACACTTACTAAGGTTTCCTTTTAAATGGACAGTATTGAACATCATGCAAAGAGCTTGTTGTTTGTTACTTCCATTCACAAAATAACTTAACTCCTCCTTAACTAATTCTTTACCGAGTTTTGAGGATTTTGGAAGAAAAATAAATAGCAGCAGTAGTATGTTGCCTTTTAATAATCATTTCAGGGATGGAAATAAGAGCCATATTCCACAGCAGCTTCACCCATTCCAGGTTTTACTACAAGCTTGATTAGCCACAGTGTATAGGTAATAAGCTCAGGTGTGTCTTAAGAAATGGATAGTAAAACCAGGAATGGATCAAACTGCTATGCAATGGGAGTTGTATTTCCATCCCTACATTTGGAAATTTAAATAAATGTGTTTAAGTACTAAACTGTTCTTCATTTCTGCAGTATAAGAATTATAATGCATCTCCGATATCTCTTTTTTTTATAGTGTATGGAGTTTGTGCAAGCCTCCCAAGCCAGAAATCCTATGCATGTTTCTATGATGAAAAAAGAAACACTTTTCTTTCAGATGTATTTAGCAGATTGTGGATGGAGCACACTGAAAAGGTTTGTTTTACTAATCCAAACTAATATTAAATAAACACTACAAAGGATAAAGATGTAGATATATAAACATGCAAAAGGATAGACAGTTAAGGGTGGATAGTAGCAAGAAATCATTACAGCAGAACCTCAGAATTACGAACACCTTGGGAATGGAGGTTGTTGGAAAGTCTGAAGTGTCCGTAACTCTGAAAATTAGTTTTCACATGGTTTTAATAAATGTGTACACTTGCTATCTACACCCTTAATCTGGTGAGTAATATAAGGATACACCATAGTAATGCAATACTCATATTTTTATGGTCTGAAAGGATTTAAAACGGTTCTGTACAAGGAAAAAAGCTAAATTTAACTTACC
>NW_026707614.1:2500-23481 GCF_902713425.1 Acipenser ruthenus
GAGTTTTAGCAATCACACATTTTAAAACATGCTTTTAATGTGCGTAGAGGGATGTTTGTGTAATTGGTTTGGCTTAGTAGTTTTACCATCTGACTGAACCCTGTGAAGTTATGAATAAAAGGATACAAAGAATGTATATTGTAATCATATAAGCTGGAATAGAAAAAATAATATACATTTATGTAACTAAAAATATTAGAATACATGTTGTTGTTTGTAAAAGATGTTTGATATTATTGTAATTGTATGAAAACCAATACAAGTACATTGTGCATCCGTGCTTTAGAAAATGCTGCAGACTGTCCTACTTGTTCTAGTAATGTAAGGGAAACAAGTGTACTCTTTTAATTGGTGTGGATATTCACATACACACAACTTTTTGACTAGGGCTGTATTGTTTTTACTCTGGTTCTGGCTGCAGGTCCAATCTGTGTTTTCATACAAACTCATATTTTAAACGCCTTCTGTAAGACAGATTTTCTTTCTTTTGCGTATTTATTATCTTCACACAGTTTTGCTGCCATGCACCTGTTCACAGATGTTTCTTAGGTGCCAACTGCCTTGTTAATGGAGTTATTAGTGGTGAAGCTAACATTATTGCTGGATGCCCCCGAGCGGCTGGATGTTACTAACACTTTTAGAATTGTGCAGTCTGTAAAGGTCTGTTAATTAAGGAGGGTGCCAAATGCATGTTTTAAAAGGAACCTGGAACTCAACTCCTTAATGTTCTGTTTGGGGCTGATCTTAACATTTATATACATTACAATCACCATCTGTTGGTAGAAAAATATAAATAAATGTTTTAAATGTTTTTAAAATATTGCTAATACAGTTGAGTCTATGTGACTTTGCTTCTTTTATGTATTTATTTTGTATTTTTTTTACAATCAGTAAATATTTGGTACCTTTATCATGAGAGGTCTGTCTTCATGTGGAAACCATTTCTGAAAAGGTGCTGTTCAAAAGTATTCAAGTCTATGTATTGTGTAATGGGATCACTTTGCATACTTAGATTATGCAATTCAATAAGATTCCAATTACAAAGACATAATTTATTTAAAAAAAAAAAGAATCTTTGGAAAGTAATTTTCTGAAAATAACATCACAAATGTAAAATATAAGGCAATAAAATGAAACAGCATGGAAACTGGATCTATTTGATTGATGCTTTTAAAAACTGGCCCCACTCTTGCAGATAGGAGGGCCTCACAGTCTGCATGAGAAACTCTCGGTACCCAAGCTGTTCTTGTGTTTTGGCAGCAGTTTGGTTTTGTTGCAGCTCTTTTGTCTGTTCTTGGTTTTTTATTTATTTATTTTTTTTAATGTTTTTTTTAAGGGAGGTGATGGGGATAGGATATGTGTATTTGTTGAGCTATAATGAGGCATTTGATTTTTTCCTTCACTGTGAGAACTGTTCAAATGATGCAGGGGATCTGTGATAGTGAGGGTGAAAATAACAAAGAAAGGGACTAAGGGGGATTGCACACTGTCGAGTTCTGTGGTTTAAACAGTCTTTATTGGAGAAGGTGGACTAGCTTGGGGCAATCATGTTTGAATATAAAAGGAATGTGTTACAGAAGTTATGCTGCGGAAGCCATTTAGCTTCAGTAATAATGATCAAGTGTACTTGGTTAAAGACAGTATCAGTGCTGTAAACAACATGGTCTGCACAACGTTAAAGAGCTCCACTATAAACGGCAATCATTTTCAGATTGTTGGGATTCTTTATTGTACTGGGATTTTAATTAAATATATGTATTTACAAAAAAAGGAAAAAAAAATCTGTAGTTAATTTCATAATGGCTCTTCCCTAGTCATGTGTCCTCATTGTCCTTTTACAAGCAAAAATATGTTCTTGTGCCAATGATGGAGCGTTAACCATGAAAATCACAAAGCAGTGAAATAAACTGCTTTGCAGAAATTCTTTCTGGCACTAACTGCAAGTCACTAAAACAACTAACCGCAGCGAAAACTAAACCATTCTATGCCAGTGTAATGGTGTTTAGTAGGAAACAGATAAACCTGAAAAGAGCAGAAATTTAGTAAAGGAATAATTGAGCAAACATAATTGACATCACTACATAATTTAATAATTTAAAAAATATGTATTTTTTTTATCTTGCCCTATTACTGGGCTAGCAAATGTGTTTATACAAGGGGTCATACTGAGTTACAGATGAGCAGTAACCAAGTGAGTGTGAATTATTCTGATCTATTGCCTATGGTAGCCAAACCTTGACAGCAGAACTGTATGGCTAATTACTGAAGGCAAGGCATATTTAGTTTGTACTTTTCTATTCACTTCTGGGCATTGGTACCCACTAGCTTCATTTCATTATGTAGTGCAGGTTGTTTTGTCTTCTCTTTTAAAACATTCTAGAGAGCTCTATAATGAGAGTGATTGAAGGTACTTGTAGCTAACAAAACAGTTTCACAATTCTCCACCGTGCATACCCATTTTATACAGGTCTCGAATGTTTTCATTTTAAAACATGATGGAAAGAAACCTCTGTTTGCAAGTCTTGCATTTCCTAGGTCATTTCTCATGGAGGGTTAAATTGTCCCGACCCATATAGATTCATATTGTAACATGCTTGACCCAGAGGACACTGCTGGGGTGAAATGACCAAGGAAGTAAATCGGTAAGAATTCCTTGATGGCATTACTTGCAAACATAGATTTCTTTAAACTAGAGTAGTACCAGATATGTCAAGTTTTAAAATGTGTTTCTTTAAAAACTCCACACCTTGAGGCGTGTGGTGTTAATGGAAGATTTATGAAATTATTGTGTTGGCTACAATTTCTTTAAGGTGTATATATACTGATGGTCCTCCTGCTCATGTTTAGGATTTTCCTATGTGTTTTGCTGATATACCTGTGACTCTTTCCACCTTTAAAATACAGTGATTCTGCATCATAAACTTTATTTCAGTAAATCTTGTATTTGATTTTAAGGAAAGGAGAAAATAAAATAAAAACAAAACATTGCTTTTCATTATTTACATAAATGTTTACAGAGAGTAATGAATGCTACAATGCAGGGAACTGACTTGTATTTGTTTCATTTTTAGGCTACCTGCTTTCAAGACGGGAGGGACAGGCAGGATCCCCAGAAAAGCCACTCTCTGATCTGGGCCGCCTGTCATACTTGGCGTATTGGAAAAGTGTCATATTAGAGTATTTATATTGCCACAAAGATAAACATATCAGTATCAAGGGAATAAGTAGAGCTACTGGAATGTGTCCACATGACATAGCAACTACTCTGCAGCAGCTCAATATGATTGACAAGCAGGATGGCAGGTGAGATTAGTGCTTTCAGTGTCTCACAAAGAAAAGTGTTTACCAATTACCTTAAGAATATGTGCAGGTGCAGGAATTAAGAATTATTTTATTTTTACCTGGATTTGTACTAGTGAAATATTTAATTCATTTGTCTAATCGTTGAGCTATTTTATTATAAATAATTATTTAAATATCTGTTAAGCATAATATTCCAATGAACTGTTTGTCATGATGCCACCATACAGACTACTGTATAACAGTATGTTTAGTGGGGATTTATTTTTTTCCATAGTATTTATGAGTTTTGAAGAATAAGAAATGAACCTAAAAAACGAATCAGATAATGTATTGTACCAGGTATAGCATTTATCGTTGGGGTAGAAGATTTAATCAAAACACCAAATTTGTTATGTTTTATTGTAGATATTCTCTAAGCCCTTATTTAAAACCTATATGAATTCTATAAGATCATGCTTTGCTGAAATAGTGTCTCATTATGTATACATGGCTTGTTTAATCAGAATAAAAACCTTTAAGACAGTCAAGCGGTCCATTTATTAATCGCGCGTCAGGCACGTCAGGTCTAATTAATTTTCACTCGTGCAGTTAATTTTAGACGCGCTGTTTAAAAGTATTTTTTTCCACAGTCAAATAGGTTTAAATGGCCCTGCATATCAACAAAGCACTCACTAGGCATCTCCAGCCCCTTTCGTTTGCTATAGCGTTCACCTATGTAAGAAATAAATAATAATAATAATAATAATAATAATAATAATAATAGTCGTACATACCGATCGTTCATCTCCGGATCACTCGTTTTATCACCAAACTCCTCAATAATGCGATCCAAGTCATTATTTTATTACTATAAAAAAAAAAGCTCTGCAAATGTCTGTGTTTTCTGTGCACTGATTCAGTCAGCCAACTTGTTTACTTACGACCCGCCCCGTTATCTGATACCAGATACCATGTATGACTATTCATGAGGTACGCCTTTTTATTTATTTATTTTTTTTTGACTTGTCTCGGCTCTTGTTGCTCCCATTCGGCAACTGAATGGTTTTCTCGCCTTTTCCTGGAGAAAAAATGACTAGAAACCCGTTTTTTGCGTTGCTATAATGATGTCGGACCCAGTCCGACAAAGGACCTGTGAGGAATAATTGCAATGTCGGACCCAGTCCGACAATGGACCGGAAAGGGTTAACATTGTCATAGGGAAGACTTCAGGATTTTGTGAGGTGATAAGCGTTCTCATCAAGGGGCTTACATTTAACTGTGGTCACCCCACAGTTGTAAGGCGCTAACAGGGTGCCAGGATTGGCATACAGTACATGCTCACCTAGATTGCTTTAGAACAGGAGACTGAAACAGCTGGTTGCCTTCAGTGGGGCATCAGTGATGCAGGAACACAGATAATGGGTCCCTTACTTTTTAAGGTTATGCACTGAAGTCATTCTACACTTAGATTTGGCGACACATCCCAAGTAGAGCAGGCGTTCCCGAAACATTTTTCCAAAGACTGTTCTGATTTCTAAATTGAAGGATGCCCTACAGTTAAGGAATTTAATTATCTGGTGCATTACTTTTTCTGCTTAGTATTCAGTTTACTAGATATAGTCTTCAGGAGTGTTAGAATATTGTCTTTAATTAATTTTTAGGTTTGTAATTATCCGAAGAGAGAAGATGATTGAAAAGCACATGGAAAAGCTGAAGGCTAATCCCCGTCTGAATGAAGTAGATGCAGAATGCCTGCGATGGACTCCATTAGTAGTTTCTAATGCTGCTGTTTCTGAAGAGGAACGAGAAGCTGAAATGGAAGTATGTACTCTTTATAATTCCTAATAATTATTTTTATTCTATTAGTCTATATGTTTTTTAGGCAACTATGAGATGTTTATATATACTTAGTACTCCCACATCAGAATGTATGGCAAGTCTGAACTGTGTTTATTAACTTACTCCAAATTGATCAGTGTCAGCAGGCATGTAATGTAGTGCAAAGTGACCTGAATCAAGTCATTGCATTATTAATAGTTTTAGATATTCCATGAAATGTAATCTTCTGTGGTTGATTTTCATAACTGCTGCAATGAGACCTAAAGCTAATCAAGTTGCAGTCCCCTTATTCATGGTAATGTTGTTATAAGTTAGATTAATGTAGTTTGTTATATTGATCATGTAAACAATGTATTGCTTCCCTGATTTGATGTTTTTTTTTCCTCTCCTGAAGGCTGAGCATTTAATGGAACAGGCTAGTTGTTGGGAAAAAGAAGAGCAAGAGATGTATCCTCTAAAAATCAACAATAGACAACCTTCTACAAAGGTTCCTTGCAAAAATACATTCTTGCGATCTCCACAGTGCCTCTCAACAATTGCAGAACGGTCTACTGATCAATCTAAAGAAGGCAGTGAGGAGGAGGAGGAGGAGGATGAGGATGAGGATGATGATGAATATGGTGCCCAAGCAAGTTCACCCCCCATTCTGACAAAAGCACAGGCAATGCTGGGCTTTAAAAGAAAGGTATGCATAAACTAAAGTATTCATTGTAGGTAGGTAAATTTGAAAAAGAGATGTGTTCTATGTGTGCTACACCTACTATAGCACTATTTTCCATTATTTCTTGTGTGTGGTTTTGTAAACGAAGGCTATATTTTTAGAAATGCTTCCTCAAAGGGTGACTTTGTATTGACATTTGTTACAGCTCTTGATTAGAAAGCATATGACTTGACATACTCATTTAATGAAATTGTGTCGTCTTATACCTGTGTAGTACAGTAGGCCAATATATGATGTGGCTTACACTATAGAAGTCTAAGTCATCCAGTAGTCTTCTGACTGTGAAAATGTTTAATTTATTTGTCTTTCTAACTGAATGATTGAACAAGAAATGTTTTGGAAAAATGCTGTATATTTTTGTATGTATTTCTTTATTTGTGGGGAACAACGTGATGGTAACAGCAGTTTAGTTTTAAGCTTTTAAAGCACCGCCCTCTTGTGTCCAAAAGGAGTGCTGCTCATGTCAAACCTGTTTTTGAATGACTCAAGGATTAGAAAATGTACATATTTTGCTATGTATGTACATATCTTTGTATGGATAAGTATTTTTCTAAAATATTACATTTTGAGATTACAACTCAGAAAAGCTTCATTAAATAAAATATGTAGTTCACACACAATCCTAGTTGAATTGATTTATATTAATTATTGAGTGCCATAAATTTGCTCTATGACGGGACGGAACTTTCCGTTTGTTTGGATTCTCTATTCAAGTACATGACATAGGAGGTTAGCAGTAGACACGTACTAGTAGATTATAAGTCAGGGGATGCTGCTGGTAACCATGAAGTTAAGGTAATTTTGTAGATATTTGTTCCTCTTTTGTCAGTCTAGCACACAAGCTTAATTTAAAGCACAAAAAGCAATATTTTACAGTTCCTAATGCAAACTTGTGTGTTTCTCCCCCCCCCCCACCCCCCCCAGAGGCCTTCCATACTCAGAAGAAAAAGAGGTCGTAAACGTAGGCGTGTTAACAGTAGTGTTACAACAGAAACTATATCTGAAACAACAGAGGTTCTTCGTGAACCGTTTGAGAACTCTGAAGAACAGCCAATGCCCCTACTAGAACCTACATGCCGGAGGGATGGAGAAGATGAAGAAAAGCCAGTCGGAAAAATCTTGAAATATCGTTGTGGCAAACAGAGATACATTAAAGCTGAAGAAAATGACAAACATAAATACAGAAGTCAAATTCGGGAGGAAGAGCAAAATAAAGGTCATTTTTTGTTTTATCTTTTCTTCCTTTCTCAATTTGTTTATATAAGAAAATCATTTACCCTCCTGTTTTTGGCAAGTTTAATTTCAATTAACACCCCTCCTACTTATTACTGTTAATATTAACAGTAAAAATAGCTGAATTTTCAACTATTTTGATGAGATTTATTTATTCGTATTGTTTCCTGTCAATAATTAGTTTTTATTATTAAATGTAGCTCTTCATTATTTTAATACCTACTGTCCCTCGATTCCTCATTCACTGCATTCTGTAATTTACTTGTTGTTTGTGAATGCCTTTGTCACCAGTTCAAAATTTCTCAGTTCATTATAAATGCAAATGGTTTAACCTCTAATTAATCCAGACAAGAAAAATGATGTGGAGTACATTCAATAAGCTTTTGCTTCCAAAATAATAATAATCCTCATCGAGTGACATCAGGGGTTTTGTAATAAAACAAATGTAACAAAAGAAAGAGTGCATAAAGGAGACTTTTGAAATGACAGCAATACTTTTTCACGACAAAACAGGAGAATACCATTTTTGTTTAAGAACATGTTTATTTTCCCTGACATTCTTTGCATTGATCTTGGTATAAATAAATTGGCTGTTAAACAGTATTATAAATGGTAGGTATATTGGGATTCTGCAGTTATAATTAAGATTGAATTTCCCAGCTTTAATTTGTGTATCAAAAAATCACTAGTAAATAGTGTTAGTTGAAGGGTGAGGTACATCTCTATCAATATTGTATTGCATGACTTTATTAACTTACTAAAAATTATTATTTTTTTGTTTGTTTGTGTGTGTATTTGTAGACCTACCATCTAGTGGGGCTGTATTAAAAAAGAATAAGGAAGGCAATTCTCAACCCATGAAGCGTAAAAAAGGTTGGCCAAAAGGAGTAAAGCGAGGTCCACCTAAGTGGAGGCGCAAGAAGGAAAGAAAGACTGGATTCAAGCTGAATCTGTACACACCCCCTGAAACTCCTATGGAAGCTGACCATCAGGTCTTGGCAGAGGAACAGAAGGAACACCCAGAAAAAGCGCCTACGATCACAAAGGAAGACAGTGAGCGGAGTAAAGAAACTGACCCGTTGGATACTGATCTTGAAAAGTTGCTCTCTGTGTCCCAGAGTCCTGAAGAGGTGCTTTCTAAAAAACAGGAAGATAAATTTGATATAATAGGGCCTCCTGAAGATGCTGACAGACATGGTGAAGGCCAAGAAGGTCCTGATCATGGAGGGAAGAACCAAGAAGAAACCGAGAATGTAGCTGAACAGCAGGAAGAACCTGCCCCTGCAGGGGAACATGAGGAGGAAGATGAAGATGATGAGGAACCAGTGCATAACGAAGATCATGATGCTGATGATGAAGATGACAGCCATGTAGATTCATCAGAGTTAGAAAAGGTGGAGAATTCTGTGTTGGTATTGAAGGAGCAGCCTGAGTGTCAGCAACCTTTTTTAGACATGAATGTTACAACCAGTGCTGTGCAAAATGATCATAATGATGATACTAATGTGAACTGTGGTGGAGATCTTTCAGCTGATATTGATAATGCTGCTGATTCTGAACGTGCTCTTGATTCTGAGTATGAAGATGAAAATAGTCATGACCCTGACCAAAAGGAAAGTGAAGCAGTGATCCCTGTTATAAAAGGTGATCCCACTGTTTGTACAGAAATTGACACTGAAACTGTGCAGGCAGTACAGGCTCTTACCCAAGAAAATAATGAGCAGGAAGATACTTTCCAAGACTGTGTGGAAACACAGGAAGCGTGTAGGAGTTTGCAAAGTTATACACATATAGACCAAAGCCCTCAAATGACCATAATAGATGACTGCCATCAATCAGATCATAGCAGTCCCATATCATCAGTCCATTCCCATCCCAGTCAATCGGTTCGTTCTGTGACTAGTCCAGCAGTATCGATTCTAGAAAGCAGCTATACACAAATTAGCCCTGATCAGAATGCCATTTCTATGCCGTTACAAAATATGGAAACCAGCCCAATGATGGATGTCCCTTCTGTTTCAGACCACTCACAACAAGTTGTAGACAGTGGATTTAGTGATCTTGGCAGTATTGAGAGCACAACTGAAAACTATGAAAATCCTAGCAGCTATGATTCCTCATTGGGGAGCAGCATTTGTGGAAATAATTCATCCCAAAATAGCTGCTCGTATAATAACATCTCTTCCAGTAGCCTTACTCAGAACAGCTGTGCTGTGACACAACAAATTACAAATATTAATGGAAGCTGTAGTATGATGCAACAGAACAGCATTAACTCTCCTCAAAATTGTAGTGTTAAATCTCCACAAGGATGTGTCCTAGAAAGACCCCCCAGCATCCAGCAGCAGTTGCCACAATGTGGCATGTCTAACAACTTTACACCACCAATGCAGCTGACAGATATTTCTGAGTCCAATCCAAATATCGGAATTTATGAAAGGATGGGCCAAAGTGATTATGGTGGTTGTCATTATCCACAGCCATCCGCCACTTTTAGCCTGGCAAAACTACAGCAATTAACCAACACACTTATGGACCATCCATTGCCTTATAATCATTCAGCTTCTGTCACATCCTATGCAAACAGTGTATCTCTATCTTCACAGCTTAGTAACACAGGCCTTGTTTCTTTATCTCAGTCTCCACATTCTGTCCCTGGAGGACACCAAGCACAGGCAACAATGACGCCTCCACCTAACCTTACCCCACCCCCAATGAATCTTCCTCCTCAATTACTGCAGCGTAACATGGCAGCTCCAAACATGGGACTCCCACCCTCCCAGAGACTTCAGACTCAAATGCCAGGCAAAAGCCATGTCTCAATGCGCTGTAAATCCGCTCCTCTGTCACCTCATCAGCAACAGATGTATGGAAGGGCCTCGCAGACTGTAGCCATGCAGGCACCTACAAGGACACTAACCATGCCTCGAATGAATATGGGTGTAAACCTAATGCCTGCGCCAGCTTACAATGTCAACTCTATGAACATGAATATGAACACTCTGAATGCTATGAATGGGTACAGGATGTCTCAACCAATGATGAACAGTGGCTACCATGGAAATCATGCATACATGAATCAAACAGCACAGTACCCTATGCAGATGGGAATGATGGGAACTCAGCCATACCCCCAGCAGCCCATGCAGGGCCCACCACACAGCAACATGATGTACACTCCACCAAGCCACCATGGTTACATGAACACAGGCATGTCGAAACAATCTTTAAACGGATCCTTCATGAGACGATAAATGTACCTTGTTAATTACTATTTATAAGTGCATTGTATATCAAAATGCACAACTATGCCTGGAGCATCACTTTTTGAAAACCAGCACTTGGTATGAATGCAAAAAAAGTCTTTATGAAGGCATTTTTTTTTGTTTGTTTTTATTGAAAGCCTTACATCATCAAATAAAGATGACTTTTCTTTGTTGATTTCATGTTATACTCCTTTGATGAATGAAGCCTAAGTTGTTAAACTGTGGCAAAGAAGGCTTCAGCAGTTGGACTGCATTTGAGTGGCAGACTGTATAATGGAGCTATTTAATGTGCCTGCTACAACTATAAGATTTTTGGACATTACAGTCTTTTAAAGAAAACTCTCCAGTAGTTCTGCGTTTGTGTTCCATTCTTCTGCCTTTATATATTTAAGTTATTGTAAAATTGATTTTATTATTTTTTTTGTTTGTATTTTGGTATGGTGACACATAGCATGCTACAAAGTCTTTGTTAGTGACAGTGCATAAGATAATACTGTACAAGTGTTGTGCTTAATAGCAAGCCATTTTTAAAATGATTGACCTTGGATTAGGTTTCCCCAGTATGGGAGTAAGATGAAACTATATTTTTGTTATTTCTAATACTGTAAAAATGTAAAACAGTCCTGTTTCAGTTAAGGTTTTATTGCTAAATGTGTATAATTCAGTACTTTTGTAACAAAATTCTTTAAATGAGGCAGCTTTCTGTTTTTATAAATGCAAACTGATTTCTGTCTAAATAATGAAGCATATCTCAGTGTTTGTACTGGTACAGTTCTAAATCATTTCAAAGAACATGCCCAGGATTTAAAAAAAGAAAGAAAAAGGTAAATTTAGTCTAAAGTTGCTATTTTACAAAAATGCCTTTAACCTTACATTTTCATTCCATCTGTAGATTTTTCTATCTTTTATAAAATGTTGGAGTTATATTTTACAAAAACATAGAGCTGTAGCCTGTGAATAGACCAAACTAAGCTAGCAAATCGCATGTAAAAAGCAAATTGTATTTGTGTCTGTTTTATATTGCTTTTTTGTAGCCTTTGTACCTGTACAGAATGACTTGGGAATGAGAAGGAAAGCTGGATATGTGTACAAAATAGAACAGAAGGAAAGTCCTGTATTTATCAGTTATCTTTTTAGCCAGTCACTTAAAACAATACACAAAAAATACACAAAAAAGCTGTACATTTTAACATAAAATAAATTATGATGAGCCATTCTTGGACTTCTGTGATTAGTACTTGTGTACTTTTTTTGTGTCTATGAAATACAAATCTTTGTTCTGTGTAATTTCTAGCAGTACAGAAGCTGGTGGTCTTCCTACAAAAATATTGTTATATTCCTCTAAAAATAACTGCCTGTGGATTTCTTTTAATTAGAGTAATTGTAAAACAAAACAAAAATCCATATCATAGAAAGTAAAACCTAAAACATTTGACATTTATTGTGGATGGATTTAAGAAATATTTTGTGTAATACCCGTCATTTCTTTTTTTATTTATTTATTTTTTAAAGCAATTAAAAATCTTTATGGACCAAATAAACATCAACTTTACTTAAGGTAATTCACATAATGTCAGTAAAATACTGTATATACACAATCAACAAAAAATAAGTACAGTCAACTCTCGATTAACCGGGGTAATGGGGGGGGTGGGGGGTGGAAGGAGGTCACGGATAACCCAAAATCACAGTTAAAACAAAACTAGTCAAAACGTGGTACAAAATTGATTTAATGTAAACTTATTTAGTTAAAATTACATCCAATATTTAGGAACACATTTACCATTCTACAGACGTCATCCAAAAGTGTAAAAATAATACAAGTACAATAAGGAACACAAAACATCACATAAATTGCTTGACAAAAAACGGCCAAAAGGTTACACTATTTTAAAATAATGTTGTCTGTTAATGTTGTCTGTTTCTTAGCTGAGCTCTCCTTTTTTCGAATATTAGAACGAAGCCTACGCAACATCAGTTTGTCACTGAGCAAACTGTCCTTCACTTTCTAAATAGTCCAGCAGACAGTCTAAGTGATTAAGCGCAGCACCATGCGTGATCTTGTTTTTGCTAGCTAGCCCCTCCCCCTCACTATCGCTGTCATTCTCCTCTCCGCCAAGCGACCTCACAATGTCGTCCTTTGTCAGTCTCTTGTATCGTATTGTTCCAAACAATAGACGCCTTCTGATAGATGTTTTCACTGATTTGTAGTACATTTTAATTTTTTCACAAATGCACAATCTATATTATTTTTTACCACGGTTAATCTGCAAACCGGTTAATCCGCCCCTGGATAATCAAGAGTTGACTGTACTACCATTTTAGTCATTAGCCCTAAATGCATGTTGATAGTTGAACACACTCCTATATGAAAGTCAATTTAACATATCTACAGTGGTTATCGGTATGCTGATCGCAAAAGCAGATGTAGCATGTTAAGAAACGTATTGCTGTTTTATAATTTAGAATAATGAATTTCAGCACCAGTGCTGAATCACTGAACACAATTTTAGATAAGAGCATAAAAATTATTTGGTCAGCATCCCTCTCAAATAAAGGTTGAAAAAAAGCCAACTTGCTGTAATATGAGGAATGGATTGTTGAGTTGCTTAAGGTAAAATATGTTTTGCTAAAACTAACTGATATACCAAGGTTCATAGGGATAATTAGGGATATGTATTTTTAAAAACACACGTGTAGATATTTTTCTTGCATACTGAAAATTAAAAACTTAATTCCCAAAGAACAAGCAAAAGCTTTCAACCAACTATTTATCTATGTGAAAACCATTATGACTGGGACATACTGAAACGTGAGCATGATTGCAGTGAATCAATTGCTTCCTATCCTGTTCAGTCTCCTACATGGTTACAATTTGTTAAATGTACTGTATCTTCCTTTTCTCCATTTTGTTCACCATTTGAATTGACATCATTCTTTGCATTCTTTTTCTCTATTAGCAGATTTATGTCAAGTTGTCTTAGCTGTTTTAAGAAGCCACGATTGGGTAAAATGCACCTGTGCTTAATCACTTCATTAATCGCATCCACAACTGTCATGTTTTTATAAATCATTAGGTAGGCTAGAACCAGAGTGGCAGATCTGCTTCTTCCCATTGCACAATGTACCAGAAGCTTATCTAAAAAAGAAAAAAGACATTTTAGAAAAGCATTTCCTAAATTCTACTGTTTATAGTCTATGTATAACCTTTAGGTAAAGGATGGATACTGTACCTATCTGAAATTGCACCCCTGAGGGAAATTAATGGAGACCTTTACATTTTGGCAAAATTGGTTGGCAACTATTCAAGTATGAGATGTGTGGATACTCAGAGGATTGTGCCAAATGCTGAATTTTTTATCCTCATTGATAATACAGTATATTTAATACTGTTGTCTGTCTGGAACCAAAATAATATTTTGGGGAAACCCTAGGTAGTTCCAGATGGAGAACAGTTTGAAATGTGTTATAAATAGGGCAAAAAATTAACATTTTAGTTTTTTAAAAAAATGACAAGTATGACTGTTTACATTTTAGGGGGGCTAATTTCCCACCTTCTAGGCCCCCATTCTCTGAATCAAATACAGACTAATGAATCTGAGGCTGAACATGCTCTGTCTGAGGTGCTGTATCCTCTACTTTTACAATTCAGTCAATGCACATTCTGAGGTATGCCATTTATATTAAAGGATAAGACTAGAAGAATAGAATCTTCTATAAATGTTAGCAACCTCAATATGATTCATTTCTATTGCAGTCACAGTTTATTGTTTATGGGAAGTGTATACTCTTTTAAAGACAGAAATCTAGTCCAGTACTTCAGAGTCCAAAGTGGCAGTCAATATATATATCCTCTTGTTTGTTGTGTACAGTTTAATAGGGGGAGGGGGGTTGCATGAGGATATATGACAGGTATACTATATAATAAAGTTGTTAGAACATGTATTATGTTTGATTTATTTAACCTGTATTACACTGAAATTAAAATAAGTAGTAGTTTTATTTTAATACTGTACTATTAAAAATTGTACTTTACCAAAAAAAAAAAAAAAAAAAAAAAGATTATGCAATACTTACTTTTTGGATTACTGAGTGCACTGTCAATAAATTGGGTAGCAGGATAAAAAAACTGGCTGAGATCAAATCGGGGAAGATCCTCTGCTTCAACTCCGTAATACTCAATGGCCATGTCGCTATAATATTCAGGACCTGTGCCAACATTCCATTTGCCATCAGCTGCATTAAGAACATGTGTCATTCCCATCTTTTCCAGATTGTATCGATCTAAAGCTGTCTTCCTGCAAGTAAAATGAGGACAATAATGAGATTAGATACATTTGCCAGGAAAGACATTGCATGGTACAGTATGTGTGATTGATTATCATTTCCACTTTATTAAAAACTGCATTCAATGTTTAAATGATCCAATACTGTAGATCCCAAGACTTGATAGTAAACTATTGTACATTACATAAAGGCAGTGGTTCTCAATTTTTTTGTTCGCGTACCACGCAAAAACAGTATAGCTGACTGAAAAATAAGCACATAAAAAATCACTATAATACTAAGAATAACCGTAGACTTACCTTTCTTTGTCGTAATGCGATGGGTGGGCTTGTTTGTGAGCAAAGCTATTTTAAAATTTGAGTTTTAAAGAACCGTTTCATTAACAGGACATTACCGAGAGCTGGGAAAAAACAGACTGCTTTATTTTTAAATTGATAATTACAGCAGAAATTGATTTAATAATCTGAGAAGTTACAATACACCCATGCAGTACCAGCTACGAATCTCCAGCTATAATCTTAAAACAGAATGTTTGGATGCTCCACGCTGATTGGCTGTTGAGGATTTCTTACCCTGCAGTTAATAGTACAAATTGGCTGTTGAGGATTTTAATAGTACAATGCACGGCAGAACTTTATTTTTGCTGAAGCACAGCAAAAATAAAACACATATTAAACTTACAATAAATACACATTGTTGTGAGAGGTCTTTTAAAAAATGAGGGACATTCCTTTTGTCACATTTGATCTTCTAAGAGACATGACAATGGACAAGTGCCTAAAATTACAAGAACCAAACCTCGGTTGGGGAAAAAAAAAAGCAAGACACAAAGATTTATGTCAGCTCTGTTTATGGAGCGATTGGTACCAGCACTGAGGCTTCATTCATTTGAATTAATTATAATAAATGGTAACATTGAAAACTTTCAGTTTTAATGTTTACAACAAATAGAATCTTGTTTGAGGATTATTTTTTCTGTTTCTGTTTTTTTGAAAAATGGTTTTATAAACGGGATAACACTCCAGGACTTGGTGTTGTATATGGCTTTGTTGGATGAACCAACCCAACTACAGCTGTATGTTAATGCAACACAACGCACACCCTGTCCTGTGTTATCTTTACAAGCTGCTGTCTTTACTAGGGAAAACTCACTCAAATTTTGGGTTTGCAGTGGGATCTATAAACTGTGCTGCCGCTTCCTTTCCACGGACCACCTGAAAAGAGCTGGCGGACCACAGATTGGGAAGCACTGCATTAAGGGATAAGAGAATTAAAGGTACACTATTACATTTAGGTAACCAGATCCTGAATGCAAACTTATTCCCATGAAGAATAAATTAATTTCCCTTAATCTGATCTATTTCTAACTTCTGCAAACCTGCTGGTTGTTACTGTGAAGCACTAGTTTTGATGGCATTTAGTAAAACAGGTCTTTTAAATAAATTATAGGTTTGTTTCTATAATATAAAGCAATATGTAATCTGGATAAATGTAATCCAGCAGTGACATTTTCTGAAAAGATGGATCAAAAGGATCCAGATAAGTAATCTCAATTACAAAATCCAGATCACTTAAGAACATAAGACCGTTTACAAATGAGAGGAGGCCATTCGGCCTATCTTGCTCGTTTGGTTGTTAGTAGCTTATTGATCCCAGAATCTCATCAAGCAGCTTCTTGAAGGATCCCAGGGGATCAGCTTCAACAACATTACTGGGGAGTTGGTTCCAGACCCTCACAATTTTCTGTGTAAAAAAAGTGCCTTTGATCCAGATTACAAGTTTTGAAAAACCAGCCCCAGGTGACCAATATTTTCTAGTTTATTCATTTTTAATACAATTTCTTTAAAGTAATTGACTGGAAAATCTCTGTTGCAATGGAGGCTTTGCTAAATCCCACCTCTTACTGGTATTACATATTTCAAATTGGATGGAACAAAATTGTGGCTTACTCATCGCCTATGTAAAGGTTTGGCCACACCTCGTTGACATGTGTGAATTTCACAGGAGTATGCCAGAAAAGACGCTCCAGCTCGAAGGCTCCAGGTGTTACATATTTGTCCTCTGGATCTATCTTCACTGAAGCATATGCATTTTTCTTCTTTTGAGTCTTTGGCCAGTTAGAAGTCATTTTCAATGAAACCCTTTTTCTTCTTCCTGGTTTTGATTGTGTTACCTGAAATAGAAATGTATTGCTTTTTGTTTTATTAAACATATCAGAGACCTAAAATTAAAAATAACGCATTAAGCATTACTTATGTTTCACATTCGATCTATTACCCTTTCATAAAGTTAAAATAACATTTAATGAAGATGATTAACTCTATTATGTGTATGAAAATGAGTTAATTACACTTTTTTTTTTTAATTAAAATTTTATCTTGAGAACCACAAATTTTAGATTTTATGATGCATAATATTAGCAATGCAATTGCGAAAAATGAGGGCAGGGGAGAAGTAGTCCATTGTCTAGTATATAGTTGTAGTAAAAAGTTTACATACCCCAATGGAAATCTATCATTTCTAGAAATTTCTTGAAAACCAAGAATTTTAGGAAAAATCTTTTGTATCAAAAGTTTTGCTTTTGTGGATGAGGAAAAGTTACAAGAAATAGATATCTAAAAATATTTATTAAAGCAATTTTTTGCAAAACTCAAAAAATGCTAATTCAAAAGAATTCATACCCTTTGATACTATGATAGTATTGTCTACAAGTTGCTAGAAATTTTAATATGATAATGCAGAACGTAATTCTAGAAAATCCTGGATTGTAGGTGAACATTGTTAGAGAGTATAAAAGGGTTAGACATAGGATGATTGCTGTCATTACCAATAAGTCAATATGGGAAAAAGTAAAGAGCTATCTAAAGACCTTAGGCAGAAAATGATTTATTGTCATAAAGCTGGAGAAGGATACAAGACGATTTCCAAGCATTTGAATATCCCAATTTTAACTATTGTTTCTATTATCAAGAAGTACAAGACCCGTGGCACTGTTACAACGCTTCCTCGGTCTGGAGGAAAGAAGGTTCTTTCACCAAGAACAAGTAGAAGAATTCTGAGGAAGGTTAATAACAATCCGAGATTGACTGCCAAAGTTATTCAAAGGGAATTGGCTGCAAGTGGGACTGGGGTTTCCATTTTAACCATTTCTCAATGGTTGCAGGCCAAGGACAATCGCTTAAAGTTTGCAAAACGGCATTTGAATGATGGATATGAGTTCTGGTCAAAGGTTTTGTGGAGTGATGATACAAAAATCGAGCTATTTGGTCACGCTGATAGTCGTTATGTTTGGAGAAAGTCTGGTGAGGCGAACAAAGAAAAGAACACTGCCTGCTGTCAAGCATAGAGGTGTTAATATCCTTTTATGGGGCTGTTTTTCCTCTAATGGCACAGGAAATTTAGTTCCAATACATGGTAAAATGGATTTCATAGCATACCAAAAGATATTGGCCAATCATCAGAAACCCTCCACTACAAAACTTGGTTTAAAGCGCAACTGGATGTTCCAACACAAAAACGATCCAAAGCACACATCAAAATCTACTTTGGAATGGTTAAAGAAGAATAAAATCAAGGTTCTGGAATGGCCTAGTCAAAGTCCTGATCCAAGTCCGATTAAGAATCTTTGGTATGAGTTGAAGAAGGCTGTGCACAAGAGAAGTCCTCGGAATTTGAATGAACTGGAACAATTTTGCATTGAAGAATGGTAAAAAAAATCACTAAAGAATCATGCCAAAAGCTCATTATTAGAGGTTATTATTACTAAAAGGTGCCTCAACTAGCTATTAATTTAATTTTCCTTGTCTGGGTATGAATACTTTTGAATTAGCATTTTTGGAGTTTTGCAAAAACAAATTGCTGAAATAAATTATTTGATATCTATTTCTTGTAACTTTTTTTTTTTTTCCTCATCCACAAAAGCAAAACTTTTGCTACACAAGATTTTTCCTATAATTCTTTGTTTTTGAGAAATTTTGAGCAATTATAAATTTCCATTGGGGCATGTAAACCTTTGACTACAACTGTGCATATATATATATATATATATATATATATATATATATATATATATATATATATATATATATGCTTTAAACAATATTAAACTATTAACATGCAAGCTTTCCTTCATAGTTGCCTTTAATAAAGAAAGTACTTTCTACAATACAAAATGCACTATCATTCCATACCTCGTTCACTTGCTGTGTGATGCTAGCCAGGAAGAGCTTTGTGAAAACCAGGGAGCAGGAGAGTTGCTCAGTTACTGACAGTAAATGATATTTTTAGAGCACTGATCTGCTGTGTCTGACCTTTGCTATGTTTTACCCAGCCACGAAGGAGAATCTTCTCATGTGCTAATAACATATCCCTGCTCTGAAACCTTCCACCTGACGCTTGCTACTGCTCAGTGACGAGTAAATGCTATGCATACTGCTATGGGGTGACCGAACAGGATACATTTCCCATTTTGGTTTAGGCGTGTCAAATAACCTAACCTATTTTAATCTCTTTTTGAGGATACCCTCTTGAATTAGCTGTCCGGCATTTTTAGCAGTGGGAAAGCCACCTTGTTATGTAGTTGAAGAGTTTTTCAGGGCATTTTTTTAAAGTAGATTAAGATTGTTAATATGAGTATTTTAACAACAACTAATTCTCTTGATAAAGTAAAAAAAAAAAAAAAAAAAGTTAAAAACGTGGTTACAAATCCGTTTTTATTTCATTTTGTTTTTCAGTAATATTCGGTGGCTCATTGAGGACACGTGGGGAGGGGGGGGGGGGGTGTATAAAAATTGTCATGTCAAAATCTAAAGACAAAATTAAGTAATAAAATATGTTCTATGCATCCCTGTGACATCTCGAACATGCAAAGCTAAAGCTGAGCGAAACAATAAGCAAGTGGGCCTGGGTTATTATGAAACTGGAAAGGTAACGGTAATGGCATTTTAGTCTATAGTGAAATTAACACCACTGTATATTTTGTTCAGGTCTATTTTACTTTTAAATCTTTAAGCACTGCTGTCATCTGGAGTACCAATGAAATGATCAAACCTGGCCATTTCTGTAATTGATATGTTCAAGTATTTTAATAACTTGTGTCATGAGTATTTCTATTTTACCAGACAATTGATCATCCACTTTAGCTTGCCTGGTCATTTCTTTGTGAAAATGTAATCACCTGATGTGCATGCCTTGCAAACTACTTTTTAACAACTTCTGCTTTTTTTGCTAAGATCTTTAACAGTGTTCTCTATTAAGTTATATGACACAGCATTTTCTAAAATGAAACTGTTCTAATTCAGTTAAAGAATTGCTTTATTGCAAATGTAGATGCACCATCACTTGCTTTGCTTGTTTGTTTGTGTTCTGTACCATAACATTATCCCAGCTGTATTAGTATTGGAATTCAGCTTGGCAGCACAGATTAAGATGCAGTTGTGTTGAGTTCATGTAGGCTTATATTGCTGAAGGTGTCCAGATCAGAAGGGTTTAATAATAATATCTATACTGATCATCAAAAGAAACATATCACTTATATTTGAGCATCAAAAGAAACATATCACTCATATCTGAGCATCAAAAGAAACTTATCACTTATATTTGAATACAATTCACTAGATGTGATCAAAAAATGACTTCTGAAATGAGATTCTGTTTTAGAGCAGGTGCAGTGACTTTTTATTGTGCTGATTAACATTGACATCACGAAGATGCTGCAAATTGATCTGTCGATCTTGGGCAGGTGTTGTGACTCTTGGTCTCCCAGTTCATGGCCTGTCATTGACAGAGTGTGTCTGGTTATGCCGTCTCGCCAGGTTTGAAATGGCTGGCTGTGAGCACCCAAGACGGCGAGCCACAGTACGCTGCCCTAGTCAAGCCTCCAACATGCTGAGTGCATGGAGGCGCTGCTGTCTTGACAGATGTGGCATATTGTTTTTTTTTTCTGTAATTTTCAAACCTTTTCTCATGAATGAATATTTTCCCAAATCTTTATTATTTACCATTCACATTCATCATTGTGTCTTGGGAGTCAGTCTGTTACAGTCTCTAAACCCGCTGAAGGTACAGTATACAATTCCATCACAAAGACTTTTTGTGCACCACTGATGTACTGTTTTTACCCCAGTTTAACACAACTCTTACAAAAACGAAACATGTTTGTAAATCTTCAGTGTTAAAATATCCCACCTTCATTCGGGCATTATCAACACAGGAAGTTTATTCTGGTTTCTGCTTGGAAGAAACTTTAACTCTTGTAGGTCTTAAAGGAACGGTATATTCACAAAACTTTAACTCAAGAGTTATTTATGTCTAATTTCAGGAATAAGCACTCGGGAAACCAACTAGTTGTTTAT
>NW_026707615.1:0-23479 GCF_902713425.1 Acipenser ruthenus
CCTGACTGTGTGACTCCCCCCCCCCCCCCCTGCACACCACACGGCCGTGCCTTTACCAGGGGAGACCCCTCGTGGACCCCTGCGCTCCTCTGACTGTGTGACTCCCCCCCTGCACACCACGCGGCCGTGCCTTTACCAGGAGAGACCCTCGGGGACTCCTGCGCTCCCCTGACTGTGTGACTCCCCCCTGCACACCACGCGGCCGTGCCTTCACCAGGGAGACCCTCGGGGACCCCTGCGCTCCCCTGACTGTGTGACTCCCCCCTGCACTGTAGGGGGGAGTCACCCTGTATAATTTTATTTGTTTTTTGTTTTTCCTCACCTCCTCGTACTTGCGGTTCACCAGAGCCAGTTTGAAGCGGTACTCCGTGGGGTCGATGGTCAGAACCCGGGGCCGGCACTCGCGATCCAGACAGTACACGCTGTTCCCTCGCACCCGGGTCACGTAGATCGGGAGGTCCAGGGTGCGGATTATACCGTGGTCTCTGTACGAAGAAAAGAAAAAGTCACGATAAAAATCAGAGACTCCCCAGAGAGAGACAGAGAGAGAGAGACACAAAATAACTTCTCAGCTCATAATCTATCTGGCTCGTTTTAGATTGCCTGCTGCTTTTACTGAACCAGTGGTTCAAGAAATCCGAAGGACGGAGCACAAGGAGGTTCAGCGACTTGCTCAGGGTCACACACACACACAGGGAGTCAGTGGCTGCTGCAGAGTCACTTCCAATAGGAGCTCGTTTGTTTGACGTCTCATCCTGAAGGACAGAGCACAAGGAGGTTCAGTGACTTGCTCAGGGTCACACACAGTGAGCCGGGTGATTTGAACCTCTTGGTATGGAGCCCCCTTTCCTTTACCCGCTGGAGCCCCCCCCCCCCCCCCCCGAGCCTCACGCCTCGAAGCTCTGCGGTGTAGAAAGCGTTTGTAACCCCGTTGCTCACCCGGAGGTCAGGGCGTATTTGATGTGGTTGCTCGTGGTGTAAATAAACACGCCGGTCTCGTCCAGGCTCCACTTTTCACACGGATGTTCTCGTGAATGCTGCACAGTGAATCCAGCTTCCTGTTGCAGATCATAATAGCTGGACGGAGAGAGAGAGAGAGAGCAGACAGACCCGTTAAAAAAACACGGATCACACGAGAGACAGAAAACATACTGAATCACACCCCCTCTATATAGAATGAACTCCCTCAGCTTCATAGAGTCCAATGAAAGCTGCTGAATAATGTTCCCTTGTTAACATATTGAATTCCACCCCCTCTATATAGAATGAACTCCCTCAGCTTCATAGAGTCCAATGAAAGCTGCTGAATAATGTTCCCTTGTTAACATATTGAATTCCACCCCCTCTATATAGAATGAACTCCCTCAGCTTCATAGAGTCCAGTGAAAGCTGCTGAATAATGTTCCCTTGTTAACATATTGAATTCCACCCCCTCTATATAGAATGAACTCCCTCAGCTTCATAGAGTCCAATGAAAGCTGCTGAATAATGTTCCCTTGTTAACATATTGAATTCCACCCCCTCTATATAGAATGAACTCCCTCAGCTTCATAGAGTCCAATGAAAGCTGCTGAATAATGTTCCCTTGTTAACATATTGAATTCCACCCCCTCTATATAGAATGAACTCCCTCAGCTTCATAGAGTCCAATGAAAGCTGCTGAATAATGTTCCCTTGTTAACATATTGAATTCCACCCCCTCTATATAGAATGAACTCCCTCAGCTTCATAGAGTCCAATGAAAGCTGCTGAATAATGTTCTCTTGTTAACATATTGAATTCTCACTCACCGTGCTTGGACAGCAGCGCCACGTGGCTCATGTCGGCCGACCACACCACGTACTTGACCTTGGCCAGCTTCACGGAGGCCAGGGCGCGTTTCTGCTGCACGTCGAAGAGGGTGATTGAATCCGGGTCCCTCAGGAGCAGGCTCCCGGTCCCAGCGTAGAAGATCTCCTCACAGTTCGGAACCTGAACCTTCTTGGCGATCTCGTTCTTCAGGTTCTTGATCAGCAGCTGAGAGAAATGAGGAGAGAGAGAGAGAGAGAGAGAGTTTTAAAAAAATAAAATAAAATAAAGAGGTCTGCTGTATCCCAGGACAGCGAGTCGATTACGAGCCCAGCCAGGCTTACCGAGTGCATGCGATCCAGGACGGCAAATCGATTTCGAGCTACCCAGACTGCAGTGAGACCGGAGGAACGCTTTCCTTCAGGAGCTGAGAATCAAAGACAGAACAATTCACTCAGGATCAAAACACCAAACCTGAGGATCACACACACACGCACGCACGCACGCACACACACACACTGCAGTGAGACCGGAGGAACGCTTTCCTTCAGGAGCTGAGAATCAAAGACAGAACAATTCACTCAGGATCAAAACACCAAACCTGAGGATCACACACGCACGCACACACACACACACACACACACACTGCAGTGAGACCGGAGGAACGCTTTCCTTCAGGAGCTGAGAATGAAAGACAGAAGGATTCATTCAGCATCAAATACCAAACCGCTTGACCACTTTTTCTCTGTAGAAGGACAGACAGACAGACAGACAGACAGACAGACATATTTACCGTCTGGATTCTGAGAGTCCGTTTCCTTGGGAATCGAGTAGAGATCATATGTGCTGTTCTCCAGATTGGTGGCTCTCTGTGAAGAGAGAGCGAGAGAAAGAGAGAGTGAGAGAGAGGGGGGATAGAGGAGAGGAGGGAGAGGAGAGAGAGGGGTGAGAGGGAGGAGAGGAGAGGCGAACGAGAGGAGGGCGAGAAGAGGGAGGAGAGAGAGGAGAGGGAGAGACAGGAGAGGGAGAGGGGAGGAGAGTGAGCGAGTGAAGGAGAGAGGAAAAAGGGAAGGGAGGAGAGAGAGGAGAGAGGAAAGGAGAGGAGATAGTGGGAGAGGAGAGAAGAGGAGAGAGAGAGAGGGTTAGAAATTGAAGCCTGCTTTCTTACTCCACGGCAGGGATTGCTCCCCTGTGTTGTGAACGAGAGCTGGGTTAACAAGTGTTGCTGAAGAAGCAGGGAGCTGAAACACAGCTAGGACAGGGAGAGGACGCGACGGGGACTCTGTCTCACTCACCGTGCACAGGAGGACAGCGTTCTCAGCAGGGTTGTAAGACATGCTGAACACAGGAAACTTGGAGCCACTGAAAACAAAACAAAAAATACAAATAAATAAAAAGCAAGACTGAATTGTTCAAAAATGATTTTTTTAAAAAACTGTACTGCTGTGGCCAAAAGTTTTGCATCACTTAGAATTTTAGGATTGACACAAAAAAAAAACTATATGAACATAATTTATATCTCTTATTTAATATCATGTAATCAAAAGAAACTACAAAATGATAACTCATTAAAAGTCTACCGGAAGTATATTGGAAAACTATACAAAACGCTGGGTGTGGAATTCAATATGTTAACAAGGGAACATTATTCAGCAGCTTTCATTGGACTCTATGAAGCTGAGGGAGTTCATTCTATACAGAGGGGGTGGAATTCAATATGTTAACAAGGGAACATTATTCAGCAGCTTTCATTGGACTCTATGAAGCTGAGGGAGTTCATTCTATATAGAGGGGGTGGAATTCAATATGTTAACAAGGGAACATTATTCAGCAGCTTTCATTGGACTCTATGAAGCTGAGGGAGTTCATTCTATATAGAGGGTGTGGAATTCAATATGTTACCAAGGGAACATTATTCAGCAGCTTTCATTGGACTCTATGAAGCTGAGGGAGTTCATTCTATATAGAGGGGGTGGAATTCAATATGTTAACAAGGGAACATTATTCAGCAGCTTTCACTGGACTCTGTGAAGCTGAGGGAGTTGGTTTCCAGGGAGACCGCAGACCTGCGCAGCTGCATCACGGCCGTATCCTTGGAGCTGTTGAAGTCCAGCTGGCGGAGGAAGCGATCCTTCACGTAGAACAGCAGGTTCCCGTGGACGGAATAGGCCGGACGCTCTCGCTCTAGCTTGAAGACCAGCATCCCGCTGTCGTGCCCTGACCAGACGAGAGAAAGAGGAGAGAAGAGAGGCGCTGGAGATCAGAGATCTGCTGTGAGGAGAACGCGCTGAGCGGAGAGCTGGGGAGGGGTCGCAACTGCACGGTCCAAACAAGAACGAGATACAGATTAAAAAAGATCTGGATACTGTTCTGTTGCTGTAGATGGTATTTTTGAATCGCGAGTCGTTGTTTCTGCTGGGGCAGCAGTGTGGAGTAGTGGTTAGGGCTCTGGACTCTTGACCGGAGGGTCGTGGGTTCAATCCCAGGTGGGGGACACTGCTGTACCCTTGAGCAAGGTACTTTACCTAGATTGGTCCAGTAAAAACCCAACTGTATAAATGGGGAATTGTATGTAAAAATAATGTGTAAAAAAAATAATGTGATATCTTGTAACAATTGTAAGTCGCCCTGGATAAGTGCGTCTGCTAAGAAATAAATAATAATAAGTATTATCTGCACTGTCTGTAAACCGCACTGTGTTTAAATATGAATCTTGCACTGTAACCCTGTCTGTGTTGCCCTGTGACTCCTGTGTGAGTCGCCTGGGATAAAGCAGGGGTCTGCCAGATACATTAATAATAATAATAATAATAATAATAATTAATTTATCTGTAGTAAAAGCAAAAAGGGTATAGCATACGAATTAGCAAAATCAGTTTGATAAGCGTTTGAAATATATGCAAAAATTTACAAACACACAGACAGACAGACACACAGACACAGACACACAGAAACACACACAGACACACAGACACACACAGAAACACACACACAGACACACAGACACACACAGAAACACACACACAGACAGACACACACAGACAGACACACACAGACAGACACACACAGAAACACACACACAGACAGACACACACAGACAGACACACACAGAAACAGACACACACAGACAGACACACAGACACAGACAGACGCACAGACACAGACAGACGCACAGACACAGTGTTCCCCGTACCCGCAGCAAACAGGTTGAGATTGGGGTGCGCCCCGAGCACCCAGAAACGATCGTGGTCCCGCCGGAAGGTCTGGACCCCCGTCCGTTTGGACATGTCCCACACCCGGATGCTCTTGTCCTCGGAGTTGGACAGAATCAGCTCCTGTCTCGGGTGGAAGACGGCGCAGGACACGTTGTTGTAATGTCCACGGCAAGTGTCCAACTCCCAGGCCTTGGATTCTAAACACAGAAGAAGAAACGTTTAGGGACGAGAAACAGGCCACTCAGCCCATCGAGGTCGGTCCCTCGTTAGCACAACGTTCTCCCCAACGTTCCCAGTGTTTTAGATATTTCACCTGGGAGGCTGTTCTGGGTATTTCTAACTCTCTGTGTGTGTAATCTGTTCTGCCCTCTCCTCCTCCTCTCTGTGCTAAACTTGAAGGTCGGGCCTGGGGTGAACTTTATCTAGACCTTTTTAAACCTCAAATCAAACACCCGCCTCACTCCCTTCCTTTTTTTTTTTCTAGGCTGAAGAGATTTTGAAACGTACAGGAGATCGCTGTTGCAGAACACAGCCTTGCGAAGGCACTCTAAAGAGGGACAGGTGGGAGGAAGCGAGATTTCAAAGAGACTGATAAACTCTGCTCAGCTGCTTTCGATGGAAGCCTGTTTAACTTACAAACAAACAAGCAAGCTGAAAATCGGAAGGCCTGTTTTATAAACACAACGCAGCCGATTGCAGGTTTCGATCAGTGATGATGAGGTGCTGGCGTGGATTAAAAAGCCTGGGGGATCAGTGCTGAAGAGACCGGGGAAGCTGGATAGAGGAGAGGGGTCCGGATCAGGATTTTGGGAGAGATCGTCTCACCGTTCATTCTCCAGATCTTCACTTGACGGTCGTCAGCGCCCGACACGATCAGGGGCATCGTGGGGTGGAACGCTGCCCAGTTCACCCCGCGGTCGTGACCCTAGGAGACAGGGGTCAAAGGGCATGGGTTCAAAAGGCTGGAAATACTTACAGTTCCAAATCTAGGAGTGTTATTTATTACAGCAGGTTCTGATCTGTGCAGCCTTAGAAGCTGCAGTCAATCTCAAATCGAACCATCGTGATGCAGCGAGGAAGCATACAGCTCTGGACAAAAGTTTAATAATAACAATACATATTAATGATAATAATAATAATAATAATAATAATAATAATAATAATAATGCTTCGTTTGACCTTTTTTTAATTGTTCACGGTGCTGAAAAATTCTGCAGAGATCTCAAGCCAGTTAGAAAATGTTCCAGTTAACTTGAAATCAACTCAGAGCCGAGAACGATTAAAAAAAAAAAAAAAGGTCAAAAACTAAGCCAGCTCAACTGAGGGTTCGTTTACAGTCACTGAGAGCTCGGAATGGAAGCTTCCGGGTTCTGGAAGCCCTGTTCTAGTTGCCGTGACGATCCCCCCCCCCCCGCTGTTTCACCTCCAGGACGTGTTTCACCACAGCGTCTGTCGCACCGAAGAGATCCACCCCCGAGATTCCTCGCACCTCCGTCTCCACCGCCCCGGGGGACAGATTCTTCTTGCGCAAGCCTGGAACCGATCATCCGCAGCGGCAGGGAGGGGGGAGGGGGACCAAAATACACGTTACACACACAGGCAGGTAAGAGAGAGAGAGAGAGAGAGAGAGAGAGAGAGAGAGAGAGAGAGAGAGAGGGGACCAAAATACATGTTACACACAGGCAGGTAATGATTCAGAGAGAGGGGGGGACCAAAATACATGTTACACACAGGCAGGTAATGATTCAAAGAGAGGGGGGACCAAAATACATGTTACACACAGGCAGGTAAGGATAGAGAGAGAGGGGGGACCAAAATACATGTTACACACAGGCAGGTAATGATTCAGAGAGAGAGAGAGGGGAGGGGATCAAAATACACGTTACACACACAGGAAGTACATCAAAGAACGGAGAACCACAAATTCAGGGCTGGGAATCAGACTCCTATCCCACAGCAGCGTCACCCAGTCCAGGTTTCACTACCAGCTTGATCAGCCCCCAGTGTGTCCAGCTAACAAGCTCAGGTGTGTCTTATTATTAAACTCCCAGTGAAACCAGGACTGGATCACACTGCTGTGCAGCGGGAGTCTCGTTCTCATCCACAGTCAGGTTTTCATCGAGATGTTTTCGCAGTCAGACCCTCCCCAGCAGGGAATTACATAGAGGTCGGTCCGGTGTGGTGTAACAGCACCTTCATACTGGGTCTGTTACGGACCGAACCGGTCCGGACTCTCCCATAATGCCTCCTGTTAAAGGTCTAGCTGTTGCTTTCAGACATACAGAACCAGGGCTTTTTGATAAAAATATTATCAAAAACCCCTCTTTATGTACAGCAGTGGCCAAAAGTCTTGCATCATCACCCTCTATATAGAATGAACTCCCTCAGCTTCATAGAGTCCAATGAAAGCTGCTGAATAATGTTCCCTTGTTAACATATTGAATTCCACACCCTCTATATAGAATGAACTCCCTCAGCTTCATAGAGTCCAATGAAAGCTGCTGAATAATGTTCCCTTGTTAACATATTGAATTCCACACCCTCTATATAGAATGAACTCCCTCAGCTTCATAGAGTCCAATGAAAGCTGCTGAATAATGTTCCCTTGTTAACATATTGAATTCCACACCCTCTATATAGAATGAACTCCCTCAGCTTCATAGAGTCCAATGAAAGCTGCTGAATAATGTTCCCTTGTTAACATATTGAATTCCACACCCTCTATATAGAATGAACTCCCTCAGCTTCATAGAGTCCAATGAAAGCTGCTGAATAATGTTCCCTTGTTAACATATTGAATTCCACACCCTCTATATAGAATGAACTCCCTCAGCTTCATAGAGTCCAATGAAAGCTGCTGAATAATGTTCCCTTGTTAACATATTGAATTCCACCCCCTCTATATAGAATGAACTCCCTCAGCTTCATAGAGTCCAGTGAAAGCTGCTGAATAATGTTCCCTTGTTAACATATTGAATTCCACCCCCTCTATATAGAATGAACTCCCTCAGCTTCATAGAGTCCAATGAAAGCTGCTGAATAATGTTCCCTTGTTAACACACTGAATTCCACACGCAGCGCTTTGTAGTTTTCATAGATATACTTAACAGAAAAAAATGTACAAAAAATATGACTAACATATATATATATATATATGTAGTATTTTTAATTAAATCTCAAACCTACAATTCTAGGTGATGCAATGCTTTGGGCAACAGCTGTAGAATTAAGATGCTGAGAGATTTTATATAAAATATATAAATTTTCTCCAGCGTTCTGCAACCTTCAAACTTGTCGGACATTTTCTCTGTTTATTCACGGGGGTAGGAACCAAGTTGCAAGTGGGGATGTTTCTGGTGGCGCGCGGGTTCCGAGAGGGTGGGGAAGGTTTTCAACGCCGGACCTGGCTTGAAAAGATTTTGAGGGGGGGGGGGGTGAAGGAGAGGGACACTTTTTCAGGACGGACTCTGGCTGGCGCAGGAAGCTGAAGCAGGTGAGCGAGTGAGTGAGTGAGTGAGTGAGTGAGTCAGCCGGTGTTTCTATCATGCAGTTAGAATTCAAGCACTTTCTAGAACACTAGTCTGTTAATCTATATAAATAAATCACTTTGACATGTGTTGGCTTAAAAATCGGACAGTTCCAGTCGTATATATAAACAGTGTCACCCAGTCCAGGTTTCACTACCAGCTTGATCAGCCCCAGTGTGTCTAGCTAACAAGCTCAGATGTGTCTGATTATTAAACTCCCAGTGAAACCAGGACTGGATCACACTGCTGTGCAGCGGGAGTCTTATTACCATCCCTATAGATAAACAAACAGATAAGATAGACAGACAGATAGATATATAGACAGGTAGACAGACAGATAAGATAGATAGATAGATAGATATATAGACAGATAGACAGATAGATAGCTAGATAGATAGATAGATAGATAGATAGATAGATAGGAGAACGAGTTTCATGTTTCCTTGGGAGCGGTTTGGTTTTGTTCACCTTGGCAGATGAACGCTCCACAGAACAGCGAGTTTCACACATCTACATTTGCGATCATCAGAATTCGGAGTTTGGAGGGGGGGGGGGGGGTTGGGGGGGGCAGGGGTGTTAGGGGAAAAAACACGACACATGAAAACGAGCTGGTCTGTGATCGGACAAGCCAGGTCAAAAAATCCCAAGAGCTTCCTTTAGAAAGCGGGGGTCTATCTCGCTCTCTCACAGCTTCTGGAACACGAAGGGTTAAGTAATTGAGAGCTCAGGGGGGGCAGGGGGGGGGGGGGAGTAAAGCTAGCACTGGGGTCTAGCAGCTAATTACACTGTGAGTGTTACAGGCAAGCAGGCAGGCAGGCAGAGGGGGCGTGGCTCATTAGGAATGCATTCCGATTGCTCCTCCAATGGGAGAGGGTTACATCATGCAGCAACACAAAGCCACACCTCCTCAAGACTGAACCACTGGACCACACTAGCAGCATCGCTGCTAAATTGTACGCCACAGCTGGCCAAAAACAATTAAATATATATATTTAAGATTTTAAGGATTAAAAAGATCGCATTTCAGGAGGTTTTGATACAAAAGCCCGTCAGAGCTGCACACAAAAGTTTTCTGGTAGTGTTGTTATCTGTTTAAATACGAAGCTTGCATTGCAACCCTGGGCTGTGACTCCTGTGCGAGTCGCCTGGGATAAAGCAGGGGTCTCCCAAATAAATAAACCAATCAGGCGTCCGGTGGTTCTGCTTGTAGGAGGTTCTTGTCCGCTGTCTTTCTCCCACACCCCCCCCCCCCTCCTCCCTCCTCCTCCTCCTCCCCCCCCCGCCCCGACCCGCACGCTCACCGGAGATATCCCAAACCCGTACAGTCTGGTCGAGGCTGGCCGACACCACCAGATCTTCAGAGGGGTGAAACTGAGCGCACATCACATAGTGGTTATGACCAGTCAGCACACTGGAGAGAAAACACAGAGAGAGAGAGAAAAGACATGATTATTATTTAGCAGACGCCTTTATCCAAGGCGACTTACAGAGACTAGGGTGTGTGAACTATGCATCAGCTGCAGAGTCACTTACAATTACGTCTCACCCGAAAGACGGAGCACAAGAAGGTTAAGTGACTTGCTCAGGGTCACACAATGAGTCAGTGGCTGATGTGGGATTTGAACCGGGGACCTCCTGGTTACAAGCCCTTTTCTTTAAGCACTGGACCACACAGCTTCCTCGCTCATTGAAAAAAGCCCCTTAACCCTTTGTGGTCCGTTTATTCAGCGCGTGTCAGGTCCGATTAATTTTAGACGCTCTGTTTTAAAAGTATTTTTTTTCACAGTGAAACAGGTTTAAAAGTCTCTGCATATCAACAGGACTCTCAGTACTGCATCTCCAGCCCCGCCCCTCGTTCGCTATATTTTTCACATACCTCTTCATAGTCGTGCATACCGATAAATCATCTCTTGATCGCTCGTTTTATCACCAAACTCCTCAACAATGCGATCCAAGTCGTTATTTTATTACTATAACATCTCAAAAAGCTCTGCAAATGTCTGTGATGTTCTTTGAGCGCTGGATGCAGAAGCAGCTATCTTGTTTGTGTATATCCGTGTTATCTATGTGGTGTCGGGTCTGTCAGTATTCATGAGATACGCCCCCCTTTTTTTTTCGGCTTCTCTCTCGGTCTCACTCGGCCACTGAATGGTTTTCTCGGCTTTTTCCGAACGACTAGAGACCCGTTTTTAGCGTCTTTTTGATGATGTCGGACAGGGTCCGACACTGGACCGGAAAGGGAAAACTGCGATGTCGGACCAGGTCCGATATAGGACCGCAAGGGGTTAAGAGTCGCCTCCTAGTCCTTTTTTGAGATATAAAAAAACATACACAGGGATTGGACTGGACTGGACTTGAGAAGAACTCACATTGGCTGTTTATCAGCCGGAAGCTGGTTGACTCGCTGGGTTTGAACGTGTAAACAAGACGTCTAAAGACGTTTCTAGAATGATTTCAGCTTACCAAACGCAGGTCCGCGATTGCCAGTTCCAGATCCGGATGGTCTGGTCATCGGACGAGCTCAGGATCCACGGGTATTCCTGCGCGAAACACAAACGGGAATCCGTCAGGTCGGTACAGGACTCCGGAGCGTTGAAATAAAAATAAAAAATGAAATCGTGACGATCATCCCGTTTGGTCGGCAGATGCTTACGTGGTGAAAGAACGTCGTGCGGATGTAATCCAGGTGTCCCAGCAGAGTGAAGAGACAACGCCTCAACTTGTAGTTCCACACCTAGAAGAGAAAACAAACCAGCCGGCCGGTCAGTGACATCCACCCCCCACCTCATCTCCATCTCCCCCCAGCCCCATCTCCCCCCATCTCATCTCCGCCCAGCCCCATCTCCATCTCCCCCCAGCCCCATCTCCATCTCCCCCCAGCCCCATCTCCTTCTCCTCCATCTCCATCTCATCTCCGCCCAGCCCCATCTCCATCTCCCCCCAGCCCCATCTCCATCTCCATCTCCCCCCAGCCCCATCTCCATCTCCATCTCCCCCCAGCCCCATCTCCATCTCCCCCAGCCCCATCTCCATCTCCCCCCAGCCCCATCTCCTTCTCCTCCATCTCCATCTCATCTCCCCCCAGCCCCATCTCCCCCCATCTCATCTCCGCCCAGCCCCATCTCCATCTCCCCCCAGCCCCAGCCCCATCTCCATCTCCCCCCAGCCCCATCTCCATCTCCCCCCAGCCCCATCTCCATCTCCATCTCCCCCCAGCCCCATCTCCATCTCCCCCAGCCCCATCCTCCCCCCAGCCCCATCTCCATCCCCCAGCCCCATCTCATCTCCCCCCAGCCCCATCTCCATCTCCCCCCAGCCCCAGCCCCATCTCATCTCCCCACAGCCCCATCTCCATCTCCCCCATCTCCATCTCATCTCCATCTCCCCCCAGCCCCATCTCCCCCCAGCCCCATCTCCATCTCCCCCCAGCCCCATCTCCATCTCCCCCCAGCCCCATCTCATCTCCCCCCAGCCCCATCTCATCTCCCCCCAGCCCCATCTCCATCTCCCCCATCTCCATCTCATCTCCATCTCCCCCCAGCCCCATCTCCCCCCAGCCCCATCTCCATCTCCCCCCAGCCCCATCTCATCTCCCCCCAGCCCCATCTCATCTCCCCCAGCCCCATCTCCATCTCCCCCATCTCCATCTCATCTCCATCTCCCCCCAGCCCCATCTCATCTCCCCCCAGCCCCATCTCCATCTCCCCCATCTCCATCTCATCTCCCCCCAGCCCCATCTCCATCTCCCCCATCTCCATCTCATCTCCCCCCAGCCCCATCTCCATCTCCCCCATCTCCATCTCATCTCCCCCCAGCCCCATCTCCCCCATCTCATCTCCATCTCCCCCCAGCCCAGCTCATCTGCCCCCAGCCCAGCTCATCTGCCCCCAGCCCCATCTCCATCTCCCCCAGCCCCATCTCCATCTCCCACAAGCCCCATCTCCCCTCGACTGTCAATTCAGAATCAGAGCCAGCAGTGCGAGGGGCAAAACGTAGAGAACACGACTTTGCACTGAAATACTGCATCACAACCTGACGAGCGATTCTTCAGATCAATGCAAAACTTCAAGACCGACAGAGAGAGCCAACCCCCCCCCCACATCTCCAGAACCCGACACCCCCACAAAACCGCAGCCGAATCACAGGAACACCCAGTTTGGTGGCAACCGGTCCAGCAGACAGACGGACACACCGCGTGTCAGACAGACGGACCCACCTTGATTTTATAATCGTCTCCACCAGAGACAAAGAGAGGCTGCTGCTTGTGGAAATCAATCCCTCTGACAGGTCCTGGAAAAAAACACACCCAGACACACACATTATAATGATTCCAGCCAGCCTGGGAAACATTTTACAGATCTAGACACAGACGGTGTCCGCGCGGATTTCGGTCAGCGGTCCTCGTCTCTAAGCGCTGCTTTACCGTCATGCTCGTCGAACTTATCGATCAGGGTGCACATGCGATAGTCCCAGAGCTGAATCACTCCATTGTGGAGACTGGCAAGAATCCAGGGGCGCTTCGGATGAAAACTGAGACCTGAGAGAGAGAGGGAGAGGGGGAGAGGGAGAGGGGGAGGGGGGAGAGAGAGAGAGGGGGAGGGAGGGAGAGAGAGAGAGAGCGAGAGAGGAGGAGGGGGGAGAGAGAGGGAGAGACAAAGTGAGAGAGACAGAGAGTGAGAAAGAGAGAGTGAGAAAGAGAGGGAGAAACAAAGTGAGAGAGACAGAGAGAGTGAGAAAGAGAGAGGGGAGGGGAGTGAGAGAGAGGAGAGGGGAGTGAGGGAGAGAGAGGGGAGGGGAGTGAGGGGGGGAGGGGAGGGGAGTGAGGGGGGGAGGGGAGGGAGAGAGGGGAGAGAGGGGAGGGAGAGAGGGGAGGGGAGGGGAGGGAGAGAGGGGAGGGGAGGGGAGGGAGAGAAATACGTCGTTAAAAAATAACAGTGTACTAATAACATACTCATATTATTTATTTTAGTAACTTTATAACTGTATATATATATATATATATATATATATATATATATATATATATATGTAGCGTAACTGTGGCAGACACACTCTCTTGCAGTTTAATAGCATTTAATATCATACAGTTCATGTTGCAGATGTGAATCGTTGTTCACTTTGGCTAAACACTCAAAATTATATATATATATATATATATAAACAAACACACGGTGCTGCCGTACCGGTTAAATACTGCGTGTTTAAAATGACACTAAAGCCTTGGGCGTCATCAGTCAAGACTAAACATGTTATTATTTCTTAAAACCGAATGCACTGTATTTTCCGTGCGCTTAATTTAATAATAATAATAATAATAATAATAATAATAATAATAATAATTTAAAAAATACCTTTGACTCGGGCCGATTTCGTTTCAAATTTGGTCAACATTTTTTTTTTTTTTTTAAGTGCTCGTAGTCGCAACTCGCTGTTTTATTTAATTTTTTTAACTTTTCAACCGCCTGCTGCGGGTCCCACACGCCCTCAGCGGCTCTCTAGTGTAATTATAAAGTATTTTTAATAGTTTATTTGTTGATTTATTTAATGTTTTCCTCCTCCGATCTGCGTCCGTCTCTCCTTCTTCTTTTTGCCAACAGAGACAGGCCGCGTCACTGGAATGATGACGACATCCGCGGACACGTCAGCAACCTTCTAGAATCCCGGAACAATAAAGTTGCTTGAAATTGAAAAACCTGCTTCCACGTTGGAAGGTCGAGGCGTAACCAGTTCTTAATGTGATTAATTAATAAGAAATGCATTAATTTTCATGAATAAATCTCAATAGAATCATGTTTACTGGTTTTTAATGCACAACAAATAAAACGAGCTCCTTGCGATACATGCTTTAATTATTATTATTATTATTATTATTATTATTATTATTATTATTATTATTATTATTATTATTATAAGTAATATCCTAACCATATTGTAGGAATGAAAAAACACAAAATCCTATCAAGTTGAACTTGAATAAACAAACAAACTATGTAAAATAAATAAACTAATTATATTAAATATTCCATGAACGCATGTATCCATTAAATAGAAAAGCGTTATATTGCCTTGTGGCGTATATGTTGGCATAGTCCGTGACACTTTTAACATATTATTATTTTGGTTTTTTGCTTTAGTTTTACCATATTTTACCTATAAAACTGCGTTTCATTGTAAATTGAAGACTCGTGTTAAATCATGTTAAAACGTGTAGTTTTCAGCTGTAGCAAAATACACTGTCGTGATTTGTCGTGGTCATGCATATTTACAAGCCGTTTCAACGTGTAGTCCTGCATTTCTGATATTAAATTATATTACAGTGCTGTCTGATGGCACTGATGTTATGTTGGCAACAAAATATGATTTTTCTTATCAACCATATACTTGTTGATATCAAAAATACAAATTGTTGGTATCAAAATAGTGTTTTTCTTTTTTTTATATAAAATACAGATTTATTGATATCAAAACGTTGAGGATTAAATGTTAAAATCGTTATAGGTTTCCTAGCAAGGTTCATTTCAGACAGTTGCGAGCAGCGACCATTTTGATGAGGTCACCTGACGCTTATATCAAAGCATCCATTTTGATGAGGTCACTTGACACAAAGCAAAGCATCCATTTTGATGAGGTCACTTGACGCTTAATCAGAAGCATCCATTTTGATGAGGTCACTTGACACGTAAAGCAAGGCATCCATTTTGATGAGGTCATTGACACTTAAAGCAAAGCATCCATTTTGATGAGGTCACTTGACGCTTAATCAGAAGCATCCATTTTGATGAGGTCACTTGACACGTAAAGCAAGGCATCCATTTTGATGAGGTCATTGACACTTAAAGCAAAGCATCCATTTTGATGAGGTCACTTGACGCAAAGCATCCATTTTGATGAGGTCACATGACGCTGAAAGCAAAGCATCCATTTTGATGAGGTCACATGATGCTTAGATCAGAAGCATCCATTTTGATGAGGTCACATGACGCTAATATCAGAAGCATTCATTTTGATGAGGTCACATGACGCTAATATCAGAAGCATTCATTTTGATAAGGTCACATGACGCTAATATCAGAAGCATTCATTTTGATAAGGTCACTGACGCTGAAAGCAAAGCATCCATTTTGATGAGGTCACTTGACACAAAGCAAAGCATCCATTTTGATTAGGTCACATGACGCTGAAAGCGAAGCATCCATTTTGATGAGGTCATATGACGCGTATATCAGAAGCATCCATTTTGATAAGGTCACATGACGCTAATATCAGAAGCATTCATTTTGATAAGGTCACTGACGCTTATATCAGAAGCATTCATTTTGATAAGGTCACTGACGCTTATATCAGAAGCATTCATTTTGATGAGGTCACTGACGCTTATATCAGAAGCATTCATTTTGATGAGGTCACTGACGCTTATATCAGAAGCATTCATTTTGATGAGGTCACTTGACGCTTAAAAGCATCCATTTTGTTGAGGTCGGCATGTCCGCTCCCGGTCGCAGTTCTGTGATGACGGATCGGGCGGGTCCGACACACAAAGCATTTGACCGAAAGTCTCTGTGGTTTCTCGGTGATGTTGTTATCCAGGAAGATGGCTTCGCTGTTTGGAAAACTACTTGTGTTATTGGCGTTGATCTTGGAAAATAGAGGTACGTCCGGATAATGCAACGTCGTGTAGCAAATATAAATAAATAATAAAGAATTGGGTAGCGCGATCGCTAGGGGTATATCTGGGGACGCACAGTAATGTTTCGCTCACTGCGTAATTTACTTTAAAAACGTGTTTATGAAAATCTGTCTTTAATATGCAGTTATCTATGATCACACAGAACCGGACTATTTGTACAGGTATAATATAATGCTAGAGAAATTTAAATAATAATAACAATGCAGCGATATTAATAACAGGTCCGCAGCGAAGAAAGAGGAAATAGAACCGTTTTTATTTTTTTTGTTTTTGTATAATATATATTAAAATGAAATACACATATCGTTACTCTCCGCGTATACTTTGCATATTCACGACATTACTTGATAAAACTCTTTAGATAATTATACATTTGCGTTGGTGTTTATCTCCGAGTCGCACGAATAAACTGGGCAACCGGTGATGACGTAACAAGACATGTGATCCGTGTTTTTTTTTAAAGGGCTTGAGGAGTTATTTTGACGGATATCTCATCGTAGTCACTGATTAAATGACAGGGCTTTGTGTAACCAGGAGGTCCCGGGTTCAAATCCCGGCTCACTCCCTGTGTGTGTGTGTGAGACCCTGAGCGAGTCACTTCACCTCCTTGTGCTCCGTCTCTCGGGTGAAATTGCTTCAGACACGTACAAGCGTCATTACTCAAGGATGTCTTAATATCTCTCAGAAGCTGTACGTTTGAATATCTTGTTTTAAATAACCCCCCCTCACCCCTCCACAGGTGATGTTTTCGGAAACGCGGTGGAACAGAAAATCTACGTGAAGTTGAACAACACCGCCCCCTGTGTTCGTTTGCTGAACTCCACCCACCAGATCGGTTGCCAGTGTAAGTAAACGCTATGTTTTTGTCATTATGTATTTATGTATTTGGCAGACGTCTTTATCCCAGGCAAATACAGCTGGGTTTTTAGCCTGTGTGTTGATGATAAAGCTGTGTATAGTAGATTTGATCTCTGTCTCTCTCTCTCTCTCTCTGTGTCTGTCTGTCTCTCTCTCTGTCTGTCTCTCACTCTGTCTGTCTCTCTCTCTGTCTGTCTCTCTCTCTGTCTGTCTCTCTCTCTGTCTGTCTCTCTGTCTGTCTCTCTCGCTGTCTCTGTCTCTCTCTCTGTCTGGCTCTCTCGCTGTCTCTCTCTCTGTCTGGCTCTCTCGCTGTCTCTCTCTCTGTCTGGCTCTCCTCGCTGTCTCTCTCTCTGTCTGGCTCTCTCGCTGTCTCTCTCTCTGTCTGGCTCTCTCGCTGTCTCTCTCTCTGTCTGGCTCTCTCGCTGTCTCTCTCTCTGTCTGGCTCTCTCGCTGTCTCTCTCTCTGTCTGGCTCTCTCGCTGTCTCTCTCTGTCTGGCTCTCTCGCTCTCTCTCTGGCTCTCCTCGCTCTCTCTCTCTGTCTGGCTCTCTCGCTCTCTCTCTCTGTCTCTCTGTCTCTCTGGCTCTCTCTGTCTCTCTGTCTCTGGCTCTCTCGCTGTCTCTGGCTCTCTCCGCTGTCCTCTGGCTCTCTCTCGCTGTCTCTGGCTCTCTCTCGCTGTCTCTGGCTCTCTCTCGCTGTCTCTCTCTCTCTCTCTGGCTCTCTCTCTCTCTCTCTCTCTCCTCTGGCTCTCTCTCTCTCTCTCTCTCTCTCTCTCTCTCTCTCTCTCTCTCTCAGCCTCTATCTCATCTCTGGAGACACGGGTGTGATCCACGTGGTGGAGGTTCTGTCTGATCTGGACTGGGTTCTGACGGCCGGTCCGAACCCCCCCTACATGGTTCTGCTGCAGGGGGAGCTCTTCAGCAGGTGAGAGAGATTCATATACATTGAAGACTGGGCACAGGCACATTGTTAGCCAGCCCAGTGGGGTCCTGACGTTTGTTTTCCCCCTCCTTCAAGAGAGTTGATGATGAAGATAAAGGATTCGCCTCGTGTGGCTGGCGTTGCCGTGGTGATCCCCAAAACTGCCCCTAGCAACGGTTTCTCGCCTCACCAGAGCTGCCCCAACGAAGAGACAGGTAGCGGGTTCGAGGGCGGGTTTGATTCTGTGTTTATCAGCTAAGAGACTCACAGGCTATTGTGGATTGGAGAAGATAGACTGGAGTGATTTTTGGTTGACAGTGTCAATGAGAGTCTTGTTCCTCTCTCTCTCTCTCTCTCTCTCTCCTGTGTTCAGGCGTGTATTCAGACAGCTATGGCCCGCAGTACTCTCACTGTAACAGGACCCTGTGGAACCCGCTGGGGGACGGCCTGTCTTATGAAGATTTTCACTTCCCCGTCTTCATGATGAGGGATGAGAACGAGACCAGCGTCATTAAAAAGGTTTCTTCTGTCTGTTTGTTCACTTATTTTAGAAGGAGGGAGCCCCCTTTCTCTTAGGGGGATGAGGGAGGGAGGGAGCAGTTCAGTCTCCGTGCCTCAAGCCTGCCCTGGACTGGAGGGAGCCCCCTTTCTCTTAGGAGGGGGGTGAGGGAGGGAGGGAGCAGTTCAGTCTCCGTGCCTCAAGCCTGCCCTGGACTGGAGGGAGCCCCCTTTCTCTTAGGAGGGGAGGGAGGGAGGGAGGGAGCAGTTCAGTCTCCGAGCCTCAAGCCTGCCCTGGACTGGAGGGAGCCCCCTTTCTCTTAGGAGGGGAGGAGGGAGGGAGGGAGGGAGCAGTTCAGTCTCTGAGCCTCAAGCCTGCCCTGGACTGGAGGGAGCCCCCTTTCTCTTAGGAGGGGAGGGAGGGAGGGAGGGAGCAGTTCAGTCTCTGAGCCTCAAGCCTGCCCTGGACTGGAGGGAGCCCCCTTTCTCTTAGGAGGGGGGTGAGGGAGGGAGGGAGCAGTTCAGTCTCCGAGCCTCAAGCCTGCCCTGGACTGGAGGGAGCCCCCTTTCTCTCTCCTCTGCAGTGTTGTGATCCTGTGTGAATGTGTCTCTCGTCTCTGCAGTGTTGTGATCCTGTGTGAATGTGTCTCTCGTCTCTGCAGTGTTGTGATCCTGTGTGAATGTGTCTCTCGTCTCTGCAGTGTTGTGATCCTGTGTGAATGGGTCTCTCGTCTCTCTGCTCTGCAGTGTTTTCTGGATCACAACGTCCCTGTGAATGGCTCTGTGCCCCCGTACCCGCTGTGTGCCATGCAGCTGTACTCTCACATGCACGCTGTCACCAACTCAGCCACCTGCATGAGGAGGAACGACATACAGATGAGCTTCAGCATCAACCCAGGTCAGTGCTGCGTGTGTGTGTGTGTGTGTGTGTGTGTGTGTGCGTGCGTGCGTGTGTGTGTGTGCTGGCTGGCTTGCTCACACGCTGTGTGGTGTTTTCGTTTCAGACGTGGTTTGTGATCCCCTCAGTGATTATAATATCTGGAGCTCCATGAAACCCCTCAATACCTCCGGACGGGCGGGACCGGAGGAGAGAGTCGTCATAGCAACAGCCAGGGTGAGCAAATAACGCAAGAGTGTCCCGCAGTGTGACCCAGCACAGTGTGACCCAGCGCAGCGAAAGCATGGTCCAGCACAGAGAGGTGTGGTAAAGCATAGGGAAGCATTGTAAAGCACAGAGAGGTCTGGTAAAGCATAGGGAAGCATTGTAAAGCACAGAGAGGTCTGGTAAAGCATAGGGAAGCATTGTAAAGCACAGAGAGGTCTGGTAAAGCATAGGGAAGCATTGTAAAGCACAGAGAGGTCTGGTAAAGCATAGGGAAGCATTGTAAAGCACAGAGAGGTCTGGTAAAGCATAGGGAAGCATTGTAAAGCACAGAGAGGTCTGGTAAAGCATAGGGAAGCATTGTAAAGCACAGAGAGGTCTGGTAAAGCATAGGGAAGCATTGTAAAGCACAGGGAGGTGTGGTAAAGCATAGGGAAGCATTGTAAAGCACAGAGAGGTCTGGTAAAGCATAGGGAAGCATTGTAAAGCACAGAGAGGTGTGGCAAAGCATAGGGAAGCATTGTAAAGCACAGAGAGGTCTGGTAAAGCATAGGGAAGCATTGTAAAGCACAGAGAGGTCTGGTAAAGCATAGGGAAGCATTGAAAAGCACAGAGAGGTCTGGTAAAGCATAGGGAAGCATTGTAAAGCACAGAGAGGTCTGGTAAATCTTGTGTGAGTGACGTTCTCTATGTGTGTGTGTGTGTGTGTGTGTGCGTGCGTCTCTCTGCAGCTGGACAGTCGCTCGTTTTTCTGGGAGATCGCTCCGGGGGGAGACAGCGCGGTGTCCGGTTTCGTGACTCTGCTGTCGGTCGCTGAAGCGCTGGTGAAAGCAGTGGAGAATCTGACCGCCCCGCTCCCCAAAAACATCCTGTTTGCGTTCTTTCAGGGGGTGAGTTCAGATTCCGAGCAGAAAGCTCGCGAGCCGCTCAGGTCACACTTTTAAAATCGATCGCAGAGGTGCAGCGTGGGCGAGGAGTGCCTGGGGAGTGATGACAGCGGGCGATGCGTCGCGAGGGGACGGGGTTTGCAGTTTGCCTAGTTTAACTGCTGTATGAAATTCGTTTCGCTGCACCAGACTGTAATCTCTCTCACTCCCTCCGTCCCTCCCTCCCTCCCTCCGTCCCTCCCTCCCTCCCTCCGTCTCTCTCTCTTTCTCTCTCTCTCTCTCTCTCTCTCTCTCTCTCCCTCCCTCTCTCTCTCTCTCCCTCCCTCCCTCCCTCTCTCTCTCACACCCTCCCTCCCTCCCTCTCTCTCTCTCACAACCCTCTCTCCTTCTCTCTCTCCCTCCTCTCTCTCCTCCCTCCCTCTCTCTCTCTCCCTCCATCCCCCCTCTCACTCCCCTCTCCCTCCCTCTCTCTCTCTTCTCTCTCTCTCTCCTCCCCCTCCCTCCCTCCCTCTCTCTCTCTCCCTCCCCCTTCCTCTCTCCCTCTCTCTCTCTCTCTCCCTCCCTCTCCCCTCCTCTCTCCTTCCCCCTCCCTCTCCCCCCCCCCCCTCTCTCTCTGGTTTGTAGGAAGTGTTTGATTACATTGGCAGTTCTCGGATGGTGTACGACATGCAGAAGGGAAGTTTGTCATCGGCCTGGAGAATATTGACTCCATTGTGGAGATCGGACAGGTACAGCTGCTGTCTTCCCTCTCTCTCGTTCCACAGCAGGAAGCTCGCTCGCTCTCTTCATGTTCAGCTCTCAGGGATGCGATGGTGTGAAGGGAGCGTGTGTGTTTATATATTAATACATTCTGATTGCATTGTCGACAGGAGATTTTAATTTTGCCCACGTTTTCCTTGTCTAGGTGGGCTTGCGGAACGGGTCAAAACTGTGGATTCACAGCGACCCGATATCCCGGAAAAACAGCTCGGTCAACGAGGAGGTAATCCTGTCTGTCTGTCTGTCAGACTCCCGCTGCACAGCAGTGTGATCCACTCCTGGTTTTAATTGTTAGCTAGAAACACTGGGGCTGATCAAGCTGGTAGTAGAACCTGGAATGCGTTAGGGTTTAGAGTGAGGGATTCTGGGCTGTGTAGTTCTTTATGGCATGGGGGATTGTGGGTACTGTAGTTCCAAGCTCTAATTCTGTTTCCTCCTTTGTCGTTTAGGTGATGAATCTAGTTAGCAGTCTCTAAGCTCTGGTTTACAGAGGGATTCTGGGTTGTGTAGTTCTTTATGGCATGAGGATTGTGGGTACTGTAGTTCCGTTTCCTGCCTCGTTGTTTAGGTGACGACTCTAGTTATCAGTCTTGAAGCTGTGGTTTAGAGTGAGGGATTCTGGGCTGTGTAGTTCTCTGGCCTGGGGGGTTGTGGGTACTGTAGTTCTGAGCTCCGTTTCCTCCTTTGTCGTTCAGGTGATCAGTCTGGTTAGCGCTCCTGTAAGCTCTGGTTTAGAGTGAGGGATTCTGGGTTGTGTAGTTCTCTGGCCTGGGGGGTTGTGGGTACTGTAGTTCTGAGCTCCGTTTCCTCCTTTGTCGTTCAGGTGATCAATCTGGTTAGCGCTCCTCTAAGCTCTGGTTTAGAGTGAGGGATTCTGGGTTGTGTAGTTCTCTGGCCTGGGGGGTTGTGGGTACTGTAGTTCTGAGCTCCGCTTCCTCCTTTGTCGTTCAGGTGATCAATCTGGTTAGCGGACTCAGTAGCGCCAGCTCCGGTTTGAACGTGTCGGTCTCTGAAGCTGGCTTTTCACAGCCTCTTCCCCCAGCTTCCTTCCAGAGGTTCCTGAAGGCTCGACCAATCCCTGGCGTCGTCCTGACGGACCACCAATCAGCTTTCAACAACAGGTGAGAGGGGGAGGGGCTGGGACCACGAACCACGAGGGGAGCGTGTGTGAGTCCGCAAAGCAATGTTGTGTCCTTCTCTCTCTCTCTGCTGGAATGATGTGTTTGTTAATCCTCTGTGGTTGAAGTGATGTGTTTGTTACTCCTCTGTGGTTGAAGTGATGTGTTTTGTTAATTCTCTGTGGTTGAAACGTCTCTCCAGTGTTTTTAAAGTTCTGTCGCTGTCTTGCAGGTTCTATGAGAGCTCCTACGACACGGCTGGTAACCTGCGTGTGAGGTACCCCAGCGGACTGAGCCCGGAACAGCAACTGGACTTCATCACCGACACAGCCAGGGTGACAGAGAGACACTCCCTTACCCATTCATTTAGAGAGACCGGTCTATATGTGTTCTTATCATCATCATCATCATTATCATCCTTATTATTATTATTATTATATTTATTTTTTGTATTTATAGTGTAGGTATATGTATGTATGTTTATATATATATTTGTGTTTTTGTTATTTTGTGTTTGTTATTTAGTATTTTATTTATTTGATTTTGTCCCCAGTTATTTGTAATTAACTCGAGAGGTGGTATTTATGGGGTTGTAGTTAACAAAATAAAATGAATTTCTGATCCTCTCCATGGGTCACTAAAGCCCAATTTCACAAGAAGCACACGGTGAAGTTAGAATATATTAGCAAACCACGTTTCTTTAACCCTCTCTCTCTCCCTCTCTCTCTCTCTCTCTCTCTCATCCCCATCTCTCTCTCTCCTCTCTCTCTCTCTCTCTCTCTCTCTCTCCCTCGCCCCCTCTGTCTGTCTCTGTGTCTCTCCCCCTCTGTCTGTCTTTCTCTCTTTCTCCCCCTTCTCTCTCACCCCCTCTCTCTCTCTCTCTCTCTCTCCTCCCTCTCCTCCCTCCATCTCTCTCTTCCCCATCTCTTTCTTTCTTTCTCTCTCTCTCTCTCCTCTGTCTGTCTGTGTGTGTCTCTCTCTCCCCCCTCTGTCTGTCTTTCTCTTTCTCCCCATCTCTTTCTCTCGCTCTGGTTCTCTCTCTCTCTCTCTCCCACCTCGCTCTCTCTCTCTCTCTCCCTCTCCTCCCTCCATCTCTCTCATCCCCATCTCTTTCTTTCTTT
>NW_026707616.1:0-23468 GCF_902713425.1 Acipenser ruthenus
ATTAAATTGTGTACACCCTATTTATGCTACCTTTTAATGCGGTCCATTCAAAAACAACAAAGGATGTTTAGATCATCAGTTATTTTAAATAATTAATCAAGATCGATTCGTAGATCCCAGCTACTTTAGTTTTGTGTTTTAAAAAAAATGGAGATATCTGACTGGCATGAATGTGTCAAAGCAGTATTTAACTTTATGCTGGAAGAGCATGAGAAAGAGTTGGTGAAAAGGTATTCCACCCTCTGGCGTTGCCTGTGTGATGTATTGGTTTTCTACCTTCTTTCTCCCTTTAACCACTACACACTGCAGCCAGTGTTCAGCTCCACAGTGGGCTAACAAAGCCTTTCCTTTTTTCATGACTGCTCTAACAGGATAAGTCTCAGACGTGCTCTTTTATGTGCATTTAGTGGCGTTCGTAAAAGAGCAAAGCTGTGTAACAACTTCACAACTTAACTTCCTAAACTACATGTCAATCCCTATTAGGGATGGGATCGAAAATATAGCTGCATGCCTCCGTAGGTTCAGCTTAGGCTTTCAAAATAACATGACCAGATGGGACTTTGCTTTTCTGCACACCTAGTGACCTACTGCTATCATTTCTTTAAAAAAATAATAGCACATGTTGCATAATAGCTAAAAACTGTAACAAAATGAGAGACCGCTGATATTGACGTGATAAAGCTATCTAAAATGTCTTTGTAATATATAGTGTGTATCAGATGGCTTGTATGGGATCATTTGTATCGGACGGAAATTACGTCACATTAGGATTAGCTATACTGTTTTTATTTAAATCATAGGTTCTTATTTTCCTATATATTATAAACAGGATGCTGGGTAAGATGCATGCCAATTTTCACCCCACTCAAGGTCAGAGCTGCCTGAAAGCCACTCTCATTGGGTGGATCAGCTGGAATCATGCATCACCCTGCGCAATATGTTGTACATAATGTGTAGAGTATAGTGGACACTGATAGCAGTGTGATACAACCATCAGTATCTTCTTGGTATCTCGTGGCTTTGTATGACACAGGTTGTATTATATGGCAATTCAGATGGAATACCAGTATTGCTATACCAGTATTGTACAACACCCTCATGTATTATGTTCCAGAAATATCTGACCAAAACAATTCAACATGTAAAAGTAAGCAGGCAAGTTGGAATAAAAGAGGTGTTGCATTTCAGCTACCTTTGTCTGGAATGTGCAGTGTTTGTGCTACAAACATAAACAATACAATGTATTTATACATGTACAGTATAATGTCCTACAACTCCACAATTTCAGTTCTCTTCCCACCAGATGCCACGTAGTTTAAATGAGAATTTGCAATGAGAGACATGTTCCTTTTACTTTCTCGGTTTACTTTCTCAGTTTAGTAACTTGGTAACATCCACTACTTAGGGTTTGCAGGGTGAAAAGAGGCTAGACAGCGAGAACAGAGGACACCCATTGAACTTCAGTTTTCCTGCACTGAAACATGGGTAACAGTGGTGAGGAGGCATAATGTTTGAGAAAACTGGGGTAAATACCTGATTGGGTGCACCTTTTTTAGGACACTGTACTTGAACCTGGCTTTGGTTCTGTGGCAAAAACAACTGAAGTCTGAGAACCAATGCTAAAGGTAGTTTGTCAAGTTTCAAATAGAATTTATAGAAAAGAGCTGCAGTTCAGCATTAAATTGTTATTTTCAGGAGTGTTCAAACCAGACCTTGCCCAAAAACAACAAATACAACAGAAACAAGCACCATTTAAAAAAATACTCACTTTAACTTTAAGATATTTTTTTTTTTAGATTATACACAGCGAAACCTCGGTATTAAGTCCAGGCAAGGCACCAACAAAATATGGCCTTAATAGGGGGGTAGCCTTAATGCTAAATACAAAAGGATTTTGATTATTTTGAGTTGTTGGTTTAGACAATTTATTGAACCCATTTAAACATTCTATATCTTGTTTGTTTTTCTTTTCTTTTCTTTTTTTTTATTTTAAAGGCAGTTGGTAGTAAGCAATGACTTTACATTGCCATCAATACATTTGCACTGTAAAAAATTGTAAGGTGGTCCTAAAGTATGGTTTTTAGTGTATATTAGTACCTTTTTTTAAAGCTATTTTAGTGTTGTGCTGTCACAAAGGCTTAGCAGCTCAGTAGCTAAGCTTCCATATGATCAATTTTGGTTACACAATGATGGGCAAAATGCCAATGCCACATTAATTAGTGTGTGTGTTTGTTTGTTGAGTTTGTTTGGGCTCAGGCTTGTCTGTGTTGGCTGAAGGCAGCGCTATGGGTGTGTCCTTTTCATCCACAATAGAACTGAAAAGAGGTCTGCATGCTTTCTAGTTCAGCAATAATCTCTCAAAACTAGCAACAGCCACCCTGTACATTGCACAGCTGGTGCGATGACACGGGAAACAGAAGCAAAGCGGGTCCATCTTTGCATATAAATAAACTTTGCAAGGTCAAAGCAGGTGAAATACAGTAAGCTGTTTAGCCAAACTTAAAACGCTGGTTTCCAAAGAGCTTATTTATAGGCTATAGAATTTTATTAAAGTTCATTAAAACCATTGGCATCCATAATATTTCAGACAATTATTGTACGTTTCAAAATCCAAATTTCAAAACTGATCATGTTAGAATCTTGTCTCTGACGGATCCAAAGCTAAAAAGGATCAGCTCCACTGCTACTCAGATATATTGTATATATTTTGAGCAGTAACAGCAGCAAGAAGGCAAAGGGTTGTTAACCTAATGCAGAAGGCTAGAAGTATTTTTCAATGTCTTCAAACGTTGTAAATGTTGATTTCCTACAGCTATGGCCAAGAGTTTTTGCATCACTTAGAATTTGAGGATTGAGACTTAATTAAAAAAAAAATATGAACATAATTTAGATCTTTTATTTAACACCATGTAATCAAAGAAACTACAAAATGATACTGCAAAAGTCTGCCGGAAGCCATAATAGTAGTCAGTTTTTCGATAAGTATATGGATAGCTACAAAGCAGTATGTAATTGAATATGTTAACGTAACATTATTCAGCAGATTTCATTCAACTTTATGAAGCAAAATTAATTAATTCTACAGGGTGATGTAAAACTTTTGGCCATAGCTGTACATGAAGGTAGTTGAGTCTTTGCTGAGGAGCTGTCCAACAAGACATGAGCTGAGCCTCCACTGCACAGCCCCTTAACAACTGCCTCCTTTGGCCTGGGGTCAGATTCAGATGTCTTGTAAGCCCACAGTTTCAAGGCTTAGTTCCGGTACGGCTCGAATAAAAGGACAGTGGAGTCTTGAGCTGAATTGAGTAGCCATCTCTCAGCTCCTCTTTTATACTTGTGGCCAGACTATATATATATATATATATTTAAAAAGACTTGAATCAATAAAACACAACCTTCCAGAGAATACAATTTTATTTTGCATGGATGTAAAATCCTTGTACCCAAGTGTCCCTCGTAAAGAAACTTTAGAAGCTTGTCAAAAAGCACTAGATAATAGACTAGATAAATCAATACCTACAGCAGAGGTACTGAACATGATCAACATAGTTTTAGAAAACAGTTATTTTACATTTGTTGATAAAAATTACAAACAAAACGATGGTACAGCAATAGGATCTAAATTAGGAATGCATTTTGCCAGTACATACATGGGGAAATGGGAAGAACAATTACTTAGAAAATCGGAAAGAGAACCTTTAGAATACATTCGGTTTGTAGATGATATTTTTGGGGTTTGGACACATGGAGAAGAATCTCTTTTCCAGTTTCATAAAATGGCAAATGAAATACACAGTAATATTAAGGTGGACCTTCGATGGACAAGGAAAGAAATATAATTTTTAGATACCATAGTAAAACTTGAAGAAGGTTCAATTGAGACTGACCTCTTCTGTAAACCTACTGACATGCACCAGTATTTACACATGTCCTCTGCACATCCAATCCCAAAGGGTCTAGGAATAAGAATACGAAGAATATGCTCAAAAGAAAGTTACTATGTAAAACAAAGAAATGTATTAAAAACAAATCTTAACAAAAGAGGATACAAAGAAAGAATTATAGAGATGGAATTAAGAAAAGTGGATAAACTTAAAAGAGATGATCTACTAGATTATAAAAATAGAGGTAAAAAGGTCAAAAGAGTCCCATTAATAATGACTTACTCTAAACTTTTGCCCAATATTTCTAAAATAGTTTGGAAACACTTGCGGATTCTACATAATTCAGAAAAAATTTTAAAAAGTATTTCTTAAGGCCCCAGTTGTAGCATTCAAAAGAGAAGCTAATTTAGGTGATATTTTAGTTCACAGTAAACATAAAAGAATAATTGACAAAATAGGTTTTACGAACATGTGCACTAGTAGATGTAAAGTGTGTAAATACATAGACAAAAGTAAAAATATAATTAAACATAAGAAGACCACATATCCACTAAAAACTAATACCTACTGTAAAAATAGCAATGTTGTTTATGGAATAGCCTGTGAAAAATGTGATGAAATCAAATATGTTGGAGAGACTGGAACTACTTTATATAAAAGAATTCAGAACCACCTTTCATTAATTAGAAATAAAAAAATGAATGAACCAATAGTACAGCATTTCACCAGTCAGGGACATGACATAAATGATGTAAAGTTTGTAGTATTAGAACAGCTCAAATTAGACAATGCGACATATAGAAGAATAAAAGAAAGTAAATGGATAAACAGACTGAACACGATTATGCCAGCGGGACTCAACAGAAAAGAATGAACTAATTAACTTCAATAAATATATAACATTTAAATAAATAAACAAAATTCATTCAAAAGTTGTGCATGCTGATGCGCTGGGGAGGCCAAATCTAGACTGATCCTCAGAGCCAGCATTGCATGATATAATCAAAATATAAGTTTATATAAAATAGTGTTAATTAGAATTAATACAGATTCAAAGATAGAAGTAAAAATGATGTCACAATATATAGAACACCATTGCAGCATGTAAGAATAAATCATGGATTTGAATGTAAACAATAACAAGTAGTTGTCATGCCATCAGAAACCTATAAATACCTCCAATGTTTTGATTCAAACACAGGCTCCCTTGAGAAAGATATGTACAACATATCGAAACGTTGGGCAGCTGGCTCTTTGAGCTAATACATATATATATATATATATATATATATATATATATATATATATATATATATATATATATATATATATATATATATATATATATATATATATATATATATATATATATATATATATATATATATATTAATTTAGTCATTGCCAATTATTATTTTTATTATTTTCTCCCAATTTGGAATGGCCAATTATTTTTTAGGCTCAGCTCACCGCTACCACCCCTGCGCTGACTCGGGAGGGCGAAGACGAACACACACTGTCCTCGGAAGTGCGTGCCGTCAGCTGACCGCTTTTTTTCACACTGCGGACTCACCATGCAGTCACCCAAGAGCAACGCAGCTCTCTGGCAGCTTACAGGCAAGCCCACAGGCGCCCGGCCAGACTACAGGGGTCGCTGGTGCGCGGTGAGCTGAGCACACCCTGGCTGACCTAACCCTCCCTCCCCCGGGCGGCGCTCGGCCAATTGAGTGCTGTCCCCCGGAAGCTCCCGTCCTCGGTCGGCAAAGGAATAGCCTGCATTACCTACTGTTTTCTCCATGTCCACTTTTGTCTGCAAGGATAATGCACATTTTTTGCGCTGCCTTATAGAAATGGCACTGATGCATGAGCACTATGGCAACTCGAACACTGTGTCTATGGCAGGGCTTCCCAACCCTGGTCCTGGGGTCCCCATATGTCATTACTTAACTAGACCCTTAACTGAACCAATACTTTGTTTAATTAGACCTTTTTAATTGTTCTCAGCTCATAAAAAGTTGCAGAGTTCAAGTTATAGCTAACTTGAAATCTTCAGCTGTTTAAGTGCTGAAAACAAGTAAAAAAAAAAGGTTTAATGAAGCACATATTTAGCTCAATTAAGGGTTTAGTTAGTTTTTTGGGGTTTACTACTAGCATTCTACAATGCAGAAGTGGAAACATATTTTGGTGGTAAAATGAAGAACAAATGTCTTACCTCCAGTCATTCTGCAATGCTAATAGATAGCATGTGGGGTAGCAGTGTGGACACTATTCTGTATGCATATGAAGATGAGAGACCAAACATATGATATCTCTCTAGTTTTTCAAATGTCCCAACATTTGTTGATCGGAAGAATGGAAGATCCCTCATTTTAAATACTCAAATGCAATGCTCAAATGTACCTGTTGCATGCAAATTGAGACGTCTAAGTTAGCTGAAGAATTTGACAATTACGGCAGACCTAATTATCATAGTTCAACTGCAAAACAAGTTATATCTCCCATTGTGAAATGGTTCAGGCCTTCAACAGAATTCTATAATGTTAGAAATAGTCTAAAATCACTTGGATTCTAAATTTGCAGGCAACCTCCAACAGCTGCTGTACTTATATAACCAAACCAGACCAATAACCAAGAACGGTGTTAAAAAAAGAGAGATTGGGCCGGTTATCAGGTAACAGGACACCACCCAAGCCAAAGGGCTTCATAAAAAAACTGTGTACTAATAAGTATTACTTACAGGAATTTTCAAGCTGGCAATTAGTTTATCTAATTCAAGGTCATGGGCATTACTCTGTGATTTTTCACCTTTCAAAGAAAAACATGAGCTATTTTAGGACTGAAACAAACATTCCCTGGGGGATTGTATGACCTCCTGTCTGCTGTTAGGACTGTTGCTATGTAACGAAGAATTTAGACTATATGGCTTGAAATGTCATTAAATAGCATACACCTCACAAGCACACTGTGTTTACGTGTGGACAAGCAGTCGTTTCAAATAGAAACAACAAGGGTTAAAAAGGAGTAATAAGAAAACAAAACAACGTGTAAATTAATTATGTAAATAAATAAAGTACGCACAGTACGCGACCAGGTGCGATGACAGGTGTGCCCAACGACATCCCCCAGAATCTCGCCTTGGGGCGAAGAGTATTTAGCATTCAGCACTGAACAGCAGTGAGGCCCTACGCATGCGTATGCTATTCACTGTGTCTCAAATACAGTTTATGAGATCGAGAAGTGAATCGCAGCTCGTCTTTTTGAAGTGCAACAGAAATGGATGGAGGAAAGCGCCACAGAAGCAACTGCACTAAGCAGGATCAAACGGCTCAAGCAACGATGTTGAAAAACGGGAAATATAACCGCGAGAGCAGCCCAGAGAGAGTGACTTTAAAAAAAGAAATCGGACTTGTTAGCGCTTGTGCTATCATTATAGGTAAGGCGCTGGCAGTTTATGAATTATTGTCAGAGTGAAGCACTTATTTGCTAATCTAATTACATATACGATGATGTGTTTTTGTAAGAATTAACATTCTGAAATATTCGTTTGATGGAATGTATTAATGGCAAGAGTTTTTCAATAAATAGTTGCATAATACCAGTTACAATATATACCTTATATATATAAATTCAATGAATACTTTAGATGACATTTTTTTAATATTGTATATAGAATATTGTATTGTATTTTCTTCAGTGACGTTGGCAATACACTTTTGTTATAGGTTTGTTTCTACACTGAAAGCCTATTGCAGTGTGTATAGTTTAATTCAGCTCAGCATACAGTACGGTTTATTTCGTAATTTCATCAGTATTCAGCTAGTACCTTAATACAATGTTACTGTGGTATATGCTTAAATATACTAACATTACACAAAGACACGTGCACCATAATAATGAACATTGCAGTAATTCATGGTAAAAAACTTTTACAGTATATTGATTAAAAAATGTATTGAATATGTCTGTAAACACAGCATGGTTATCCGCTGGCATTTTCGAACCAACGAAACTGGTTTTACTGGTAATTGCAAAACATTCTTGTCTACACAAATCTGTATTTTGCTTATACATATATGAGTGAAAACATAATTGAGAAACCTCTGCTGTGATGTCTGGGGTTGCGACGTTTGCTGCCACACCTTAATCTCTTTGTATTCCTGAATAGATAATTGTCATTCTGAGTGAGATTTTAAAAAGAAAGAAAAAAAGGCAACGTGTCCAAGCCTCCGCTATGCATCCAAAAATGAACCAGTAAATGTAGGTTCCAGTTCGCATATAATATTTTCCCATTGTTATATAGTAATCATGTAGGATTAATCAGTTAATCCTTATAATGTACTTGCTTTCAAACACAAATAATGTTGAATAGTTGCAAAGTGTTTATTTGAAGTAATTCACAATGGAGGATTTCGTCTTTAAAGGCGTGCTAACCAGGCTTTCAGAATCCCTTCGTACTGTACCTCTTATTAGCTAGAACCATAAACAATATAACTTTTAATTAAAATACCTGTCATTTTTTTGTTTAGTTTTTTTTTAGATATCCTGTAAAATGTTATCAATGAAGCAAAACACTGTTTTTGGTTAAGTTCTTTAGCTACATATTACTCCATCATTTTAACATAACTTATTATTTATTATTATTATTTATTTCTTAGCTGACGCCCTTATCCAGGGCGACTTACAATTGTTACAAGATATCACATTATTTTTACATACAATTACCCATTTATACAGTTGGGTTTTTACTGGAGCAATCTAGGTAAAGTACCTTGCTCAAGGGTACAGCAGCAGTGTCCCCACCGGGATTTGAACCCACGACCCTCCGGGCAAGAGTCCAGAGCCCTAACCACTACTCCACACTGCTGCCCCTCATTGCAGCAAGGATCAGGCTAGCAGGTATCAGTGAGTGGGGTACACTTGTCATTGCATGATTGAAACAGACTGGACCAGCAGGGGATTATAGAACAATGTAACCAGAAAACATCAATTTAGCGTGGAGTTCAACATAACCACGGGACACTGTCGCTCCAATATATACAAAAAAAAACAATAATATGGTTATCTTTTAGGTTCTTTGTTGATGTTTACATTGATCCACTTTGCTCTAATTTTCGTATTCCTAATTATCAAAACAGCCTCCAGATAACCCCAGAGTATAATACTCAAATACTACTGCTAAAGAGAGTCCTTAGACAAGCATACTCTAGAGCAATGAAAATATAATTGTGGCATACAGCTAGACTATCAGACATATTCCACCCAACGGGGGATAGTACACATCTTAGAAAATAATATTATCAAAAGTGAGGATGACCCAGTAATAATGCATTATTGAAAAAGTCACTCGTCCTTTAAGTAACAGTTTGGGTTGCCTTTTTTTTTCTGCATTGCGCCTGTCTGGTTTACCCATGTTGCCCAAACTGTCCTGTATGCCTGCCTGCTATTGTAAGTACTGTACTTAAACAAAGGACATTTTCAAGACTCAAATTTATAACTTTAAACCTCCATTCATAAAAACATGTTTTGACACATTTACAAGAGTATGCTCATACATCAATGCTCATACTGTTCTTTGTACTGTAGCTGACTGATCCCAGAACATTATATAGTCAGGTCTTCACGGATCACAGTGTGACCTTCCCTCTGTATCCTGTATCCTCTGGTCCTAGTCATAGTCTAGAGAGTAAAATATGAACTAGTTCAGTATGTGTTCTAAACCTATTTCCTGGGCCACTACCCCCAGCTTTGTGTCACATGCAAATTTGACAAGCTTTCTAAAAATCTGCTCCAAAGGGGGTGTAGTGGAGGCGGTCATACACGTCACACTTCACACTTTTATGCCTAGATCTGGTAAACCACTTATCCAGCTGTCACGAGACCTGGTGTTTGCATTATTTAGCCTAACAGTTATTGAGCATATCAGATTCTGAGGATATATGGGGTGTCTGTCTGTCTTTACATCTGTTCATCTGTATATCTCACTTACAATTTTGCATATCTCTGGAGAACTGGTTATCCATGTGTTGTAAAAAGCAGTATTAACATTATTTAACATACGTTATTGAGAGTATGAGATTCTGGGTATACATGGAGGTGACCGTCCATCGGGTACATCATTTTGTACAACAAGATGCAATACCTAATTTGCATGGTCTTCTTTTCCATTCTTCAGGTAATATTATCGGTTCTGGAATTTTCATCTCCCCCAAGGGAGTGTTGGAGCACTCTGGCTCGGTGGGCCTGGCTCTGGTTATCTGGGTGCTGGGAGGAGGCATCACAGTTCTCGGATCACTGTGCTATGCAGAGCTCGGAGTAACTATTCCTAAATCAGGCGGGGACTACTCCTATGTGACTGAAATATTTGGCGGCTTAGTTGGGTAAGAAACATAGCTGTTGTCATTGTTTTTCACTGGCTAAATAGATTTTCAGCACTGGTTCATAAAGATAAAGGCTGTGTCCACGTAGAAGTCTTTTTTTTTTCCATTGCCCCAGCATTCTTCTATGCTAACAAAACACAGTGCTCATTTTTTTTCTTTTTCTGTTGATAAAACAAAATGTGAATGCAGTCATTCCGTGCAGTCTGAGAAAAAGAAAGATATATTGAAATATATTTTTGTAAAGAGGTTATTTTAAACGGAATAAAAATGATATTAAATGGCAGCTTTTAAAAATGTGGATTTATTTCAAAACAAAACTCCCTCTCCCTGTTCCAAAAAAATTAAATATAGTGTAAAGTATAGTATTTCATATTTGCATATGCAAACTAAACAGAGCCCTTTGATTCCCTTGGAGAACCATGTATACCTGAACACCTCTCCTGATCATGTCCACCCCACAATGCCTTCCCTGACAGAAAGGGCACATTTCAAGATAATAATGGAACCACATTCGGCAATTGAAGACACAGGAGACAGTGGGATGATCTTAAACGTTGTTTTTTTTTTCTTTTCTGTGCGTTACAGTACTTTTCATGACAATATCTTAAATATCCAGTTGTAATGAAACTTAAGGACATTCATTAGGCAGCAGGTGGATTTCAATCCTTCAAGCAAGAAAGGAAGTGAGCTTAATTACAAGTTCATTCAGCTCTGAACGAGAATGGTTGGTAAAGAATTACTTGAGTAAGTACACAGGGCAGTAAAAGTTGTCATAAAATTCTTTTGAAAGGCTGAGGTATAAAAATGTAACTTTGTGGAGCTCTAGAGAACTTGAAATCTCAAGAGCATTGTGCTCAACAAGAATGCATCTAGCATGGAATAGGATCTCATAGGCTGCAGCTTAGAGGGAAGACTGTAATATGGGCAGAGCCGTTACGAATTTGGACCCCTGTCCTTGAGATGAGGTTAAAAGCTCTGTAACCACGAATGCAGACGAGCCTGGCTCTTTTGCATAGTGGTTAAGAGTGTGGAGTCCTCGGTTCATGCTCTGGCCTCTGCTCCGTTACACAGTGAATCACAGTGAACACAACAGCACGTGGATATTCTTACATAAACACTCTTCCACCTGTTACTAAGCTGGTAGATGTGTGGGGAATGCATACCCAATCACATACACACACCCCTTCTACGTCTGTCTGAGTCTGCCACTGAATCTTGGTGAGGTCCAGTTTGTAATAAATATACAGAAACCCCTAGACACTCTATTAGTTCATCAACCCAGGGCATTGGGTAAGTGTCTAACTTTGAAACTACTTTAACTTAAGTCAATGTAAATCCTGGTAGAACCAACACAAAAGGGCTCGTCCACTGACTCCTCAGTAACCCCTGTGTCCAACCTAATTCTTTTTTATATGACATAAGATGTACCTTACCAAGTAGAAAAAAGAAGATGCCACAAAACTGTTTCATCAAATAACTTCTGCGCTGGGGTTAACCAGTCACCCACTGCTACTTGCACTTTGGTTTTGAGGGGCATGGTTTGTGAGCCCAGGTGAGACTCCATACAGAGGTTACTTTGACCCCAGGGTTTCAACAAGTTAACACAATAATGTGTTTTCCCATCTTTTTCTATGTGGGGACTCTTCATAGTCCACCTGACCCACTCGCTATCCTTTCATAGCTAGGGAGTAGTAAAAGCAGTCTTGCTCTCCATTAGCGCCCGCGAGTGCAAGTGTCTAGTCATAGCATCTGCAACCACAACCTGTAAATCAATGACCACTGTGTGACACAGTTTTAAGGAATGGCAAGAAGTAGTCGGTCATTGATTGGTGTATGTGAAGTCAGAAACAAAAAGGGACATCCCCTAAAGGAGTCAGTCAATACGCACAAAAACCACTGAATGCAGGTAGCATTGTGAGCATCCTGTATCAACCAGAAAGAGGCACAGACAGTTACACAGGATGTATGTTCAGCACTGTGACTGTAGAAACTTTATTACTCAAAAACAAACATGGTATACCTTGAGAAATCAAATCATCTACCTATTTAGCTTGCAAATAAAAAAAAAAAATAAAAAAAAAAACATTCACAATGTGCTCCTAATTGTCACTCCAAAGGTTTCACTTTATTAGCTCTGCTTTCCTCCTTTTAAAAGGTTTCTGCTGTTATGGAGTGCTGTTCTGATAATGTACCCCACCAGTCTTGCTGTGATATCGCTGACATTCTCCAGCTACGTCCTACAACCAGTGTTCCCAGACTGTATTGCTCCATACAACGCCTCTCGAATCCTTTCAACAGTGTGTGTCTGTGAGTACCGCTTTACTTAATCTTCTAACTGTTGGTTCAAAGTGAAGGTACTCTTGTCCTTTTTCTGTGCTGTTCGGGGTACAGTTATGAACCCCTAAAACACCCCATATTGAGTCGGTACTGCAGATACTCTACCAACTTGAACTGTACCACTCTACAGAGTGTATATATTTACTTTAATAATCCAGGTTTTAAGTTGAATGTCTTATTGCCACCATGACCGCTGTGGTGTTATCAAGCCGATTTGCCTTCTTTATGTTTACTTTAATCCCACTATAGGTTTGTAAAGCTTGTACACTTCTACTTCCTGTGTGTTACTCAGAGCTTCAGAGGGAGGCCTTTTGGTTAGACTATGGAAATTGACCTTTACCACAGGAAGGGATATGGTACTAGGAAGAAAGTAAGTGTAGACTTTCCTTTGCTACAGTGTGGTATAAAATTTACATACCCCCCTACCAAAAAAAATAAATAAAAATTAGCAAAAAACAAAAAGAGTAACAGTGAGAATGTTGCCAATGGTATAAACTGTGCCATTTTGAAATGTTCTGCTATAATCTAGCAGACATGTATTTTAAGTAGTGATATCTGGTGCCATAATGGGTTAATGAAAACTTGCAGTTATTACTTTTGGGGAATCTCTTGCAGAGCTGAAAGATGCCACTGGCTTCAATGCATTTCAGTCATTAGGGGAAGCAGCCAGTTAGTTAAAGACAGGAGAGAAGGCCTTGAAAGGGTTGGGACACTCTCCTCTCAATGTGAAATTACTGTACCTTCAGATGGAAGTGCCTGGAAATTAGGCATAGAAAACCAACCTAATATGGTACCAGAAATCTTTTTTTTTGTTTGTTTGTTTTTAAACGAACATGCTGTACATGCTCAAATATGTGCTTTTTTCTTAAACTGCACACATGAGACCTATAGCAAATATGTTAGCTATAACACCTTAAATAGATTATGAAAACTGAGGAGGAAAACATAACTGCACCCCATTTAAAGAGTAAGTTGCAGACATTTTGAAAAGAGTTTTAAAACAGACTTTAAAGTTATAAGTGTAAAACATTGTCAGGATGTGAACATTGAAAAGAGAAATTGCAGGTACGTTGTAGCAACGTGGGGACGTGTAATGCTATATTTTTCAGAACCCTTGAACTTACTCTTTAATTCCTTATTCTGTTTGCTACACCGTTTACAAGATAATTTACAAGAGGGAACTCCGTGGCACTTGGATGAACACAGCACCATTTCTTTTATCCCAATTGCAGTGATTGGATACAAATTTCTGAAGCATGAATGCTTCAAAAAGTATTTTTTTTTTAGCTATTGGATGCAGGGCTTGCAGCGGCTGAATTAATTAATTTTTTCACGCAGCTCCTTTTCCATTCCAGTGTAGCAACTGTGAGCCAAAGAGAAGTGACAGTGATGGACGATGCTGAACAATTCACCTCTCCACTTTTCGTTTCGACAACACTTGTCCCAATTGGCTAAGGTTTCCCAAGAGATTGCAGTCTGCGGTCTGCTGTAGGCACTTAGACACAACTGAAAAAAAATAGAAGAAAAAAAATATATTTGGGACTTTTGGACATAAAATACTTTACATAACAATCTTATCTTATCTGTGGTTATTTCACTAGTGAGGTAGACTATGTTCATTCATGGAATAACTGCAATAGTCCACAAACGATTGTGGTGTAAAATGTAAAAGGTTTCAAAAACCTGTCACAGCACAATGTTCATTCCAAAAGGTTCTGAGGCATGCTGTTTGAATATAAATCAAAAGAAACCAAATAAAACTTTCCATATTATTATTTGTCTTACATTTAACTTCCCTTTGAAAATCACCATTTTGTTTACATCATATGGCATTCTGTGTCATAATTGCAGCAAACCTTCCCACATTATAAACACAGTTTGACATTTTATTTAGAAAATATTGTCATAACGATGCAGTTGTATTCGCTGAAGATAATGCAAATCTAAGTGGCTATGTAAAGTCATGTAAAGTTTTGATTAAAACATGACAGCAAAAAGTGAAATGCATCTCTGCAGCCACGGCACACTGGAAGGGACTGCTGCTTTCACTAGCACTGCAGAAGCTGGTCCACGTAATTCAGAAATTGTAACCAACTGCAAATTTAAAAAATGAGAGATCGAACTATTTCCATGTGAATAAGCCATAATATTAATGTAGTTTTCAAAATTGTTTTTTTTCTCTTTTGAACACTGGGTTTCATTTTATTTTTATTTTTCTTAATTTACCGTTATGTTTACACTGGAAATTTGTGAGATTTTACACAAAACAAGGCAAAGGCTAGTGATGGCATGAATATGAACATTGGAGAGTGCTGTATTTAAATGCCAGTGTATTTATCAAACTTGTCTTAAAACATCTGGATATATATACACACACACACACAAATTTAAAAACTTTAAAATAAAAATATAAAACTCCAAACACACTGTTGCATTCCCTAATTCCTGTACCTCCCTATAAGTATGCAGTTTCATGAAAGCCCTCCGTCATGTGCTACTGTTTATGATTTTCTAACTGCCTAATTCTCTCTAACTATCAAAGGTATTAAAATCAGTGTTTTTTTTCATGTCAGAAACATAGGAACTTTTCCATTTTTGGAACAGCTATGGTAATACCCCAGATTTTATATAAAGTTATGTCCTGTATAGTGACAGTATTTTTTTTTTTGTCTACATTTTCCGGAATCATTACCCTAACCATTTACAGGTACAGCTCTATTCCAGTCACTTTGGGAGATTAGACCCTTTATCAAAGCCTGCTAGATCTTCGCTCTTGCCTATTGTGAAAATGACTAGAAACAGGGAGGTGCAACTTTTCAGAACACAGGTCAGGGTTCTATTTGCATTACAAATGAATCAGTCATGTGACTGTTGCTGCAGTCGTTCCATTAGCAAAGAGCACTACTTGGCAAACAACTGTGGCTACAATATTGTACTACATGTCCATTATTTCTGTCTTGATTAAAAAAAGGGTTGTGCTTTCTATCCATAGTGTTTTTGACCTGGGTGAATTGCTCAAGTGTCCGGTGGGCAACCAGGATTCAGGATGTGTTCACAGCAGGAAAACTCCTGGCTCTCGGCCTTATCATCACTGTGGGACTGGTGCAAATCTGCAAAGGTGAAAAAAACAATAACTACACCATCTCTCCTGAGCATTCTTTTTTTGTGAGCAATTATTTGTATTAATTTTTTCTCTCTTTTCCCCACCCCTTGGGAAGAGGGAAACGGGGGGGACAATACAGATCAAAAAAATATCACAATAATACAACATAATATCAAGACAAAAACAAAAATATTACAAGGAGTATTCTTGTCTTTACCAGACAGTCCAGCAGATGTAGAAAGAAATGTGTGTTCTAAATAATACTGTGGCATTAACAATGATTCAGACAGTTACCATTTCAATATCTATTTTTCTATAGTCAGCACTTGGATATCCGTTACTCAGATACACGTCAGTCGTGTTTTACCACCCTTGTATTAAGAATAAAATCAATCCCCATTATATATATGTAACAAATTAATGCACTTACCCGTCACACGCGATTTCCGACTACCAGTTTACTGATACAAAGCCCATCTCTTCAATGTTAAAATGTACTTCTTTATCCGTCACAGCCCGCATTTTATTTTTTCTTCGCAAGCCAAGTCTGTCTTTGTTGTGCAGCTACACAGCGCTTCCTCCAATTTCCCTTGACGAAAATGCAGCAAAAACAAAGAGAACGAGACCAGCTACGGTAATGTAAAACAGTTAATCATTGAACAGTTTTAGATACTGTGATGCATTTTTCTTAAATCTGTGATTTTTAGTTGCTTTTGTGCATTTTCATTTGCAAGTGAACTGTGACATTAAGACTTTATCGAGCACTATATTATGCAATTTTGAATAGTGACTTTGGATTCTGTTTTAATTCTGGAAACTGGTGTTGGTTTTTTAATCTTTTGTTAAATTGCATTACGTTTTACGCAGTTCTGTGCATGGGTAACATTGTGATTTCATTTTGCTGTTGGGTTGTTAATGGGGAATTTTACATACTGCTACAATACGTACCGGATTTAAAAGTATGTACTGTATTACAGTCCACGTGTCCACAGTCGTCTCTTTTGGCAAGTGATATTTTCAGAATCATATCGTTCTGAATTAAAATACTACTTCTGTTGAAAATATAGTACTGTACAAACAAAACCAACTACAGTATATCTAAATGGAAGCCTACTTATTTTAAAACAGTCCTTTCAGTTATGTATTTTTGATTTGTGTTCCCTGAAAAAACGGACAAGGGTTGGAATGGGCCAAAATGAAATAATCAGATATGCGTCACACTCGTTTAACCGCCACTGAAGTTTTTATAGGGTTGGATATTTGAGTGCTGACTGTATATAATTATCAATCACATATGACAAATCATCCTGAAAGAGTTGTCAAAATCTTATCCGTGCATAGAAAATACTGTACTAGACACCCACACACAAGGTTACTACAGTCAGGTTCATAGTCTTTGGTTTTTGCTGGGGATTCCAAAGAGGGCTTTGCATTGGCTCTGGGCTCTTGTGAATTATGGATGCAAAATTGGAAGGTGGCTGTTTCTCCTCATCACTCTACTGACCAGGCACTTGGAGATCTCAAACTGACATCTGCTGGACTGGCCTTTGTCCTCCAGAGGCCTGTAGATCTCCGACTTCCACTCTTGAGTCTCTTGTGCACCTGTACCTGGAAACAAACGGAATTACTTAAAGTAACCCAGCAGTCAGATTTTAGGATGATACCTTCATAAAGGCTACTTTCAGAATCACTTTGGAAACTGACATTTAGATATTCATAATCTTTTTTTCCCCAAATACATATGTTTTTTACTATAATACTGCAAAATTGCATATTTTAATAGAGCTCAGTAATGACAGTGAGAGTGTTAGTGGCTACGAGTTACAGACATGAACTTGAAATGCTTAATTTTTAATTACATAACGTGGTATGTGTTTTTGTAAAGGATTATTCACAGTTATGCAGTGTTGCCTGTGGGAAGGTGGTATGAATGCTATTGGGCTCAGTACAGGGTGTCTTTCACAGGGAACTACAAATGGCTTGAACCTCAGGCTGCTTTTGATTTCTGGAAGACCCCCTCTGTGGGGGAGATAGCGCTGGCTTTCCTTCAGGGCTCCTTTGCGTTCAGCGGCTGGAACTTCTTGAATTACGTGACGGAGGAACTCGTGGATCCACGTCGGTGAGGCGCCTGTTTGCACGTTCTAGCTCTGATTTCAATATGCTTCTTGTACAGGCTTTAGATCAGAGCCAGTGATTCAGATGTGCTTGTTTTCTCCTTTCAGGTGTTTTGAGGTGGCTTATTAGAATGTATTTTTAACACATGTAAGCATGAAGCCAAATGTTAAATACACAACAGACACAACTGTGTTTAGAGTAAGGGGTGGACCCTGTCAGTGAGATGGGATGAGATATGATGAAGTTAAAAGCTCTATAACCACGAATGCAGACAAGCCCAGCTCTTTTTCGCATGGTGATTTAGATGTTCTGTTGTGGTATTTAATTATTTATTTAATTCAATTGGACAACAGAACTCAGAACCAATAAACATGATGCAAACAACAAATTTATTACAATAAATACAATAAGTCGACTATCCTCCCCAGGTGCCCTATTTGGAGCCCCATGCATATGTTATATCATTTGTACTTTGTGTGTCTACATTATATATATGTATATATAATATATATTGTATGCATGTTTTCAGTTGTATTGAGAGGCTTTCATGAAGTCTACATACTTTTGCTTCTTCCTTTTGAATAATGAGTGCTCAGTGCAACGGGTATTATCGGTCTGGTATTCGATTAGGAAATGGGGTTGCTGGATGCACCTATAATTGGCATAAACAGTCACCATAGAAACCCAACATTACTGACTGCTTAAGACAGGTGGCTGCTCTTGCAAGGCGGCTTTAATGGAAGTAATAATCCAGTTCTGGGTTTACTGACTGCTGACAGGTTTTATCTTAAAAGAGGTTTCAGAATAAACCGAGAACGCATTTCCACCTTTTGTTTTCTTCACTGCATGTCTCGTTCATGTTCATGTGTGAAAATAATGTTTTCCCCTCCTTTGCTAGGAATCTGCCTCGTGCCATATTCATATCCATCCCATTGGTGACCTTTGTGTACACATTCACCAATATTGCCTATTTCACTGCCATGTCACCTGAAGAGCTGCTGTCATCAAACGCTGTCGCTGTCGTAAGTAAACTGTTGCCATGGAACTGGTAACGTTTCTGCAAGGAGGGTTTAAAGCTGGTCAAATGCGACCAACTAAAAGTAGCATAGGGTGGATGATCCTGTGGTTAGTATGGAGGACAGTATTAACAGTCGACTACAGGTTAGTTTCATTTGCAGCGAATCGAGTACCTAGTTTGCAGGTAGGTTTTAAGATGTTCTCGTGTTAACCAATGTATCGGTGGTCTGCCATCTAGAGGATTATAAAACAAGGTACTACATACAATTATACAAATGTTTGGACAATAAGTCTGGTAGAACCATTTCTCTAAATTCCAATAAGTATTCTTTAACTACAGGTATTGAAGGTCTTCACGTTGATCAATTATAAATTATAGATACATTTAATTGACACCTCACTCTCACTCTTTTCAGTTCTGAAAGGGTAACTTAATATCGTCTTATGAAATATCTAAATGTAATCATTCGCAAATATAATCTTGGGGTTTATAACTGTGTTTCCTGTATTTTCTCATTGCAATTTGTTTAAAATAATAGAGAGCTGGAGATGAGCCGTACTAGCTAGTACTCTGCTTAGTACAGAACTCAATGCCCAAAGCCTATATCCACTGTGTACCCATGTAAAAATGTAAGTTCAACATACAGACAGTGCCTTTATATATCCTCAGATTCTGCTACTACTAATAAAGGCTAAAGAAAGTCCTTTTCATGATAGCTGGGTTAGCGGTCCTCTAGATATATGTAGAAATGTAAGTGGATAAATGGACAGACAGAGAGCTTCCATTTACCCCCAATATAACTTGTGTTAAAGAAAGGTCATGTCACAAAAAATGTTGCTAAATTGGGGTGACATATCCAGGTATATTTACATCAAATGCAATTTTCTTCATTTTACATTCCCTTCACTTTTTATGATGTTTATAAATCACTCTGAGTGGTTCTTACAGCAATTAATCAAATACTTTTTCACCAGAGTTCCGGAGCTACTATTCAGCTCAAGTTGCTTGCCATAGATACATGCAAGAGCCGTCGCCACAGTGATCTGCCTCTTGGGATGAAGTTTCCTTTTCCCTTGTTTCTGTCAATACACTGCTGTGCACTAGATGGTGCTACCTGGCACCTAAAAATATAAAGGCACTTTGGCTAATCTAGCCTACATTGCATGTCTATGGTAGGCAACTAGAACTCAAAGACAGCTGACACAATAATCACTCAGACTGATGCAAACGTTCCAAAAAATGCAAAGAAAATATATCTAAAAAAGTCTTTAAAAAAAAGGAAAAAGTGAACAGTGCATTTGGTCTGACCTTGATCAATCTGGATGTGCTTTAACGGTGAGATGTGAGATCAGGCTTCAATGACAGTTCTTCCTTTATTGCTTTAGACCTTTGGTCAGAAACTCCTGGGAGCGATGTCCTGGATAATGCCGATCTCAGTGGCCCTGTCCACTTTCGGAGGGATTAACGGATATCTTTTCACCTCTTCCAGGTTAGTCTTTTTATAATATCATCACAGATACCATTCAGTATTGGCTGTACATCTATTTTATTATTTGACAACAGAGTAAATCCATGTCTACATATTAACAAAAGTTTGACCTGTTGTGGGGAAAAATGGTTATTAAGGCGTCCCTGTGTGGCTCGCCTGGTAAATGCATGGCCATGTGCCGTGCAGCGCGAGTCATAAAGTCGGTGCATGTTTGTGTCCTGGCTGTGTAAAGTCACCAGTCTTCACTGGGGATTCTGACTGTTTTCTCTAGCGTATGTTCTTATGAGTTCTTGTTTGCTGCCATGAGACAGTTAAGGTTGCTTCTCCTTCCCAGAATCCTACTGGACCAAATGACATTATAGTGTGGTTGAGAGTTCACTTCTAAATATGACAGTAATACACAGTATCTAAAACCATGGCCGACCATTGTCCAAATTCAGATGTTGAACTAGACAAGTTGGTTTGACCTTCTTTTCCCTACAGTTGTGAGATGTAAAAATAGTGTCTTGCCCCATGGGGTATAACAGGCCATTGAAAAGGATTGGATTCCCACAAATCACACTGAACATGATCTGGGCTTGTCACTAGACGGGAAATACATTATGAGAAAAATTGGTGTGGTCACAGTTCAAGCATCCAGAAAGGTTTTAGGAATGAAAGAAAAATCTTGCCGCTTTATATGGAGCTTTCGTCCCTTCAGTTATGAATTTTGCATGCAGCGTGAAAGCTAAAAGGCACACCATGCCAAGTCAGAACATACAGAGAGCTATAATGACACACATTTCACATTTTATTTGCAATTGTGCATTCAAAATTCATCTTCTCCTTTAACAAAGAGAAGAGGCATTATGGCATTACGGCAAACAGGTACACTTAAAATAAAGCAGTACTCAAGACTCGACACTGCTGATTCCTGTTACACAGGGTGTTGGCAGGACTATTAGTCTAGACTCAATAGCTCCTGTGTTGGAGGCTAATGCACCACATGCTTCCAGAAGGTGATTCATCTTGGGTAACAGTCTTCACCCCAGAGACGCACTGAATGTACTGCACTCCTCTTCATGGATTAGTGCTTCTTTTTCAAACAGCAAGGCCAATCAGTGCTCCCTGTCCATGTGCAAAAACAGCCCTTTCCATGTCACCACCTCAGACAGTAGCCAAGATTTTCAGTACAAAAAAAAACAAATAAAAACACACACACTTTTAAAAATGAGGGATAGCATAGCAGTTTTACTCATTCCAGATTTTAATACAAGATTGATTAGCCACAGCGTATAGGTAACACACTTAGGTTTGTCTTATTAAACTCATAGTAAATCCAGGAATGGAACTGCTATGAAATGGGAGTCTTATTTCCATCCCCGAAGTTCAATGTCAATGAAGTATTTCTAAATTTAGTAGTATTGTGTTTTGTAGTTAACGATTTAAAAAAAAAAAAAAAAAACTCTTTGAACAAACAAGTTTGGGATTTGAACGGTTTTGGTATGCTGAACTTCACGTCGCATGGCTACGACACAGGGACACTGTAGTGCGTGTGTGGGTGTCTTGTTTTATTGCTGTTTGTGATCGATTCTTCCAGATTGTGTTTCTCTGGAGCCCGCGAGGGTCACATGCCCAGCTTGCTCGCAATGATCCACTTCAAAAACTGCACTCCTATTCCTGCGCTCCTGGTTTGTGTAAGGAATCCTGGTTATTATTGTTATTTCTTGAAATGTTGGTGCTTGTGTTTTGATGCAAGCACACCTTGATCCTGACCTGAACACCCTCTGCCTGCCATTCGGTCTCAGGCTAAATTTAGACAACAAAACTCATTTTATTTGTGGCGGGATTTGAACCCAGGCCTCCTGTGGTGAATGGCATGAAAAGACAGTGAAGTAGCTCTCTACGAATGTGTCTCCTTCAATCCACAATAATGAAGGACCATACTATTAGTAACCAGTAAGGTACAGTAGCTCAACACAAGGCCTAGCCCAAACACCAGGTGAACAGTGCCTGTGATTGGTTGGGCTAATGAATGCATCTTTGTTTATTTACTGTCTAATTGCAGATATGCAGGCACAATGGTACAAACTTGGTATAGAAAAGTAATACACTTACTTCCTGTGCTGAAGGTCTGTGGTCTGGCCTGTCTCATATAGTCCAAGATGCAAGAAGACACAGTGGACTGGAAAAATTGCACAGCGGTACTATTATTTAGAATGATAAAAACTGTAAAAAAAAAAAAAAAAAAAAAAGTGTTTTAAAGCCTTGATGATCACTTCAAAACGTTATGCTTCCCCTTCCGTTGAGCAGAGTTGAGAAAAGGGTGATGTGAGAGCTGTTGTTTGAGTTCTCTAATGGAAAGCGCCCTGTTTGTTCCGAGTTCATTAACAGGACATTTCTCCTTGCTGTCTAGTGTACTGCTACCATTGTCATCATGTTTATCGGAGAGACGTACACACTGATCAATTACCTGTCCTTTATTAACTACCTCTGCTATGGAGTGACTATCACAGGGCTGCTTGTTCTGCGCTGGAGGAAGCCCAATCTTTTCAGGCCTATCAAGGTACAGAGATTGCTGCTCATGGGCTAGCTTTACTTGTTTAACCTTTTTCACTAGTAAATGGATGCTATTCGTTAAGCTATTGAGAGAATAAGAAGGATAGGGATGATGGCTGGCTGTCTGCCACAAAAGGTAAAACTGAAGTAGACAAACTTTTTGGCTAGTGCCTTCTTAAGTGTACTTTTTGTAGGAAATGATTGAGTGAGATACTGTATATGTAGAAACCTGTCGGTCACATACAACTACATACTTGTTATAATGAATTTAGTTTTGTGTTTTCTTTATACTGTATTGAGCTACAGTATATTAGTTGGGGTGAAAATAAGTTGTAACTGGGAGTGTAAAAATTGTAAGTAGGAGTGTGAAGTATTATTTCGACATTATTACCAGAAGTGACATTAGACAGGAATGTTTATATAATATACAGTAGACACAGTATGTTTTTGAAATGTCTCTCTCTCAGGTGAATCTTCTCATTCCGGTAACCTACCTTATATTCTGGGCCTTCCTGCTGATCTTCAGCCTGTACTCGGAGCCCGTTGTCTGCGGCATCGGCCCTGGTCATAATATTAACTGGAGTGCCTGTCTACTTCCTGGGAGTGT
>NW_026707617.1:0-23439 GCF_902713425.1 Acipenser ruthenus
CTTGCAATGCATTATGACTTCAAATGTAAGGCTTTAAGTCTATGACATTATTATTTATTGATTTTATTTTGTTTTATTTCTTTGATCACCAACTGCCACGACAACACACTCGTTTATTTATGCAGTACTCCTGACGAACTTCACCCATTGCCCGCATCGTACCGGCTCTTAAGGTAGCTTGTGTTGGAGCAGCAGGACAAGCTCGCCATCCCGCCCGCTGCTTTCCTGCATTATTGCTCACCAAAACACAACGCACCCAGGGGAGAGATACCATGGTAAATAGGTAACCTATTTACCATGGTATCCCTCCCCTGCGGCGGCTGCTCTTGATCTCCGGCTGCTCTTGATCTCCGTGAACGCACGCGCTGTCTCCAAACCTTGCAGAGCAGCACATTGAAGCGCTTGAAAACACAGCACAACATTCCCTAATAACACTTGCAATGCATTATGACTTCAAAGGTATGGCTTTTATTTCTTTGATCACCAACTGCCACGACAACACACTCGTTTTTTTTATGCAGTACTCCTGACGAACTTCACCCATTGCCCGCATCGTACCGGCTCTTAAGGTAGCTTGTGTTGGAAGCAGCAGGACAAGCTCGCCATCCCGCCCGCTGCTTTCCTGCATTATTGCTCACCAAAACCGTTCGCCGAAACAAAAATAGGTAAATAGGTAACCTATTTACCATGGTATCTCTCCCCTGGGGTGCCTTGTGTTTTGCGCCGGTCTGCTCTTGATCTCCGTGAACGCACCTGCTGTCTCCAAACCTTGCAGAGCAGCACATTGAAGCGCTTGAAAACACAGCACAACATTCCCTAATAACACTTGCAATGCATTATGACTTCAAAGGTATGACTTTAAGTCTATGACATTATTTTTTATTGATTTTATTTTGTTTTATTTCTTTGATCACCAACTGCCACGACAACACACTCGTTTTTTTTATGCAGTACTCCTGACGAACTTCACCCATTGCCCGCATCGTACCGGCTCTTAAGGTAGCTTGTGTTGGAGCAGCAGGACAAGCTCGCCATCCCGCCCGCTGCTTTCCTGCATTATTGCTCACCAAAACACAACGCACCCAGGGGAGAGATACCATGGTAAATAGGTAACCTATTTACCATGGTATCCCTCCCCTGCGGCGGCTGCTCTTCATCTCCGGCTGCTCTTGATCTCCGTGAACGCACCCGCTGTCTCCAAACCTTGCAGAGCAGCACATTGAAGCGCTTGAAAACACAGCACAACATTCCCTAATAACACTTGCAATGCATTATGACTTCAAAGGTATGGCTTTAGGTCTATGACATTATTATTTATTGATTTTATTTTGTTTTATTTCTTTGATCACCAACTGCCACGACAACACACTCGTTTTTTTATGCAGTACTCCTGACGAACTTTACCAATTGCCTGCATCGTACCGGCTCTTAAGGTAGCTTGTGTTGGAGCAGCAGGACAAGCTCGCCATCCCGCCCGCTGCTTTCCTGCATTATTGCTCACCAAAACACAACGCACCCAGGGGAGAGATACCATGGTAAATAGGTAACCTATTTACCATGGTATCTCTCCCCTGCGGCGGGCTGCTCTTGATCTCCGGCTGCTCTTGATCTCCGTGAACGCACCCGCTGTCTCCAAACCTTGCAGAGCAGCACATTGAAGCGCTTGAAAACACAGCACAACATTCGCTAATAACACTTGCAATGCATTATGACTTCAAAGGTATGACTTAAGTCTATGACATTATTATTTATTGATTTTATTTTGTTTTATTTCTTTGATCACCAACTGCCACGACAACACACTCGTTTTTTTTTATGCAGTACTCCTGACGAACTTCACCATTGCCCGCATCGTACCGGCTCTTAAGGTAGCTTGTGTTGGAGCAGCAGGACAAGCTCGCCATCCCGCCCGCTGCTTTCCTGCATTATTGCTCACCAAAACACAACGCACCCATGGGAGAGATACCATGGTAAATAGGTAACCTATTTACCATGGTATCCCTCCCCTGCGGCGGCTGTTCTTGATCTCCGGCTGCTCTTGATCTCCGTGAACGCACGCGGAGTCTCCAAACCTTGCAGAGCAGCACATTGAAGCGCTTGAAAACACAGCACAACATTCCCTAATAACACTTGCAATGCATTATGACTTCAAAGGTATGGCTTTAGGTCTATGACATTATTATTTATTGATTTTATTTTGTTTTATTTCTTTGATCACCAACTGCCACGACAACACACTCGTTTTTTTTATGCAGTACTCCTGACGAACTTCACCCATTGCCCGCATCGTACTGGCTCTTAAGGTAGCTTGTGTTGGAGCAGCAGGACAAGCTCGCCATCCCGCCCGCTGCTTTCCTGCATTATTGCTCACCAAAACACAACGCACCCAGGGGAGAGATACCATGGTAAATAGGTAACCTATTTACCATGGTATCCCTCCCCTGCGGCGGCTGCTCTTGATCTCCGGCTGCTCTTGATCTCCGTGAACGCACGCGCTGTCTCCAAACCTTGCAGAGCAGCACATTGAAGCGCTTGAAAACACAGCACAACATTCCCTAATAACACTTGCAATGCATTATGACTTCAAAGGTATGGCTTTTATTTCTTTGATCACCAACTGCCACGACAACACACTCGTTTTTTTATGCAGTACTCCTGACGAACTTCACCCATTGCCCGCATCGTACCGGCTCTTAAGGTAGCTTGTGTTGGAGCAGCAGGACAAGCTCGCCATCCCGCCCGCTGCTTTCCTGCATTATTGCTCACCAAAACCGTTCGCCGAAACAAAAATAGGTAAATAGGTAACCTATTTACCATGGTATCTCTCCCCTGGGTTGCCTTGTGTTTTGCGCCGGCTGCTCTTGATCTCCGTGAACGCACCCGCTGTCACCAAACCTTGCAGAGCAGCACATTGAAGCGCTTGAAAACACAGCACAACATTCCCTAATAACACTTGCAATGCATTATGACTTCAAAGGTATGGCTTTAGGTCTATGACATTATTATTTATTGATTTTATTTTGTTTTATTTCTTTGATCACCAACTGCCACGACAACACACTCGTTTTTTTATGCAGTACTCCTGACGCACTTCACCCATTGCCCGCATCGTACCGGCTCTTAAGGTAGCTTGTGTTGGAGCAGCAGGACAAGCTCGCCATCCCGCCGCTGCTTTCCTGCATTATTGCTCACCAAAACCGTTCGCCGAAACAAAAATAGGTAAATAGGTAACCTATTTACCATGGTATCTCTCCCCTGGGTGCCTTGTGTTTTGCGCCGGCTGCTCTTGATCTCCGTGAACGCACCCGCTGTCACCAAACCTTGCAGAGCAGCACATTGAAGCGCTTGAAAACACAGCACAACATTCCCTAATAACACTTGCAATGCATTATGACTTCAAAGGTATGGCTTTAGGTCTATGACATTATTATTTATTGATTTATTTTGTTTTATTTCTTTGATCACCAACTGCCACGACAACACACTCGTTTTTTTATGCAGTACTCCTGACGAACTTCACCCATTGCCCGCATCGTACCGGCTCTTAAGGTAGCTTGTGTTGGAGCAGCAGGACAAGCTCGCCATCCTGCCCCGCTGCTTTCCTGCATTATTGCTCACCAAAACACAACGCACCCAGGGGAGAGAAACCATGGTAAATAGGTAACCTATTTACCATGGTATCCCTCCCCTGCGGCGGCTGCTCTTGATCTCCGGCTGCTCTTGATCTCCGTGAACGCACGCGCTGTCTCCAAACCTTGCAGAGCAGCACATTGAAGCGCTTGAAAACACAGCACAACATTCCCTAATAACACTTGCAATGCATTATGACTTCAAAGGTATGGCTTTTATTTCTTTGATCACCAACTGCCACGACAACACACTCGTTTTTTTATGCAGTACTCCTGACGAACTTCACCCATTGCCCGCATCGTACCGGCTCTTAAGGTAGCTTGTGTTGGAGCAGCAGGACAAGCTCGCCATCCCGCCCGCTGCTTTCCTGCATTATTGCTCACCAAAACCGTTCGCCGAAACCAAAATAGGTAAATAGGTAACCTATTTACCATGGTATCTCTCCCCTGGGTGCCTTGTGTTTTGCGCCGGCTGCTCTTGATCTCCGTGAACGCACCTGCTGTCTCCAAACCTTGCAGAGCAGCACATTGAAGCGCTTGAAAACACAGCACAACATTCCCTAATAACACTTGCAATGCATTATGACTTCATAGGTATGACTTTAAGTCTATGACATTATTATTTATTAATTTTATTTTGTTTTATTTCTTTGATCACCAACTGCCACGACAACACACTCGTTTTTTTATGCAGTACTCCTGACGAACTTCAACCCTTGCCCGCATCGTACCGGCTCTTAAGGTAGCTTGTGTTGGAGCAGCAGGACAAGCTCGCCATCCCGCCCGCTGCTTTCCTGCATTATTGCTCACCAAAACACAACGCACCCAGGGGAGAGATACCATGGTAAATAGGTAACCTATTTACCATGGTATCCCTCCCCTGCGGCGGCTGCTCTTGATCTCCGGCTGCTCTTGATCTCCGTGAACGCACCCGCTGTCTCCAAACCTTGCAGAGCAGCACATTGAAGCGCTTGAAAACACAGCACAACATTCCCTAATAACACTTGCAATGCATTATGACTTCAAAGGTATGGCTTTAAGTCTATGACATTATTATTTATTGATTTTATTTTGTTTTATTTCTTTGATCACCAACTGCTACGACAACACACTCGTTTTTTTTATGCAGTACTCCTGACGAACTTCACCCATTGCCCGCATCGTACCGGCTCTTAAGGTAGCTTGTGTTGGAGCAGCAGGACAAGCTCGCCATCCCGCCCGCTGCTTTCCTGCATTATTGCTCACCAAAACCGTTCGCCGAAACAAAAATAGGTAAATAGGTAACCTATTTACCATGGTATCTCTCCCCTGGGTGCCTTGTGTTTTGCGCCGGCTGCTCTTGATCTCCGTGAACGCACCCGCTGTCTCCAAACCTTGCAGAGCAGCACATTGAAGCGCTTGAAAACACAGCACAACATTCCCTAATAACACTTGCAATGCATTATGACTTCAAATGTAAGGCTTTAAGTCTATGACATTATTATTTATTGATTTTATTTTGTTTTATTTCTTTGATCACCAACTGCCACGACAACACACTCGTTTATTTATGCAGTACTCCTGACGAACTTCACCCATTGCCCGCATCGTACCGGCTCTTAAGGTAGCTTGTGTTGGAGCAGCAGGACAAGCTCGCCATCCCGCCCGCTGCTTTCCTGCATTATTGCTCACCAAAACACAACGCACCCAGGGGAGAGATACCATGGTAAATAGGTAACCTATTTACCATGGTATCCCTCCCCTGCGGCGGCTGCTCTTGATCTCCGGCTGCTCTTGATCTCCGTGAACGCACGCGCTGTCTCCAAACCTTGCAGAGCAGCACATTGAAGCGCTTGAAAACACAGCACAACATTCCCTAATAACACTTGCAATGCATTATGACTTCAAAGGTATGGCTTTTATTTCTTTGATCACCAACTGCCACGACAACACACTCGTTTTTTTATGCAGTACTCCTGACGAACTTCACCCATTGCCCGCATCGTACCGGCTCTTAAGGTAGCTTGTGTTGGAGCAGCAGGACAAGCTCGCCATCCCGCCCGCTGCTTTCCTGCATTATTGCTCACCAAAACCGTTCGCCGAAACAAAAATAGGTAAATAGGTAACCTATTTACCATGGTATCTCTCCCCTGGGTGCCTTGTGTTTTGCGCCGGCTGCTCTTGATCTCCGTGAACGCACCTGCTGTCTCCAAACCTTGCAGAGCAGCACATTGAAGCGCTTGAAAACACAGCACAACATTCCCTAATAACACTTGCAATGCATTATGACTTCAAAGGTATGACTTTAAGTCTATGACATTATTTTTTATTGATTTTATTTTGTTTTATGTCTTTGATCACCAACTGCCACGACAACACACTCGTTTTTTTATGCAGTACTCCTGACGAACTTCACCCATTGCCCGCATCGTACCGGCTCTTAAGGTAGCTTGTGTTGGAGCAGCAAGACAAGCTCGCCATCCCGCCCGCTGCTTTCCTGCATTATTGCTCACCAAAACACAACGCACCCAGGGGAGAGATACCATGGTAAATAGGTAACCTATTTACCATGGTATCCCTCCCCTGCGGCGGCTGCTCTTGATCTCCGGCTGCTCTTGATCTCCGTGAACGCACCCGCTGTCTCCAAACCTTGCAGAGCAGCACATTGAAGCGCTTGAAAACACAGCACAACATTCGCTAATAACACTTGCAATGCATTATGACTTCAAAGGTATGACTTTAAGTCTATGACATTATTATTTATTGATTTTATTTTGTTTTATTTCTTTGATCACCAACTGCCACGACAACACACTCGTTTTTTTATGCAGTACTCCTGACGAACTTCACCCATTGCCCGCATCGTACCGGCTCTTAAGGTAGCTTGTGTTGGAGCAGCAGGACAAGCTCGCCATACCGCCCGCTGCTTTCCTGCATTATTGCTCACCAAAACACAACGCACCCAGGGGAGAGATACCATGGTAAATAGGTAACCTATTTACCATGGTATCCCTCCCCTGCGGCGGCTGCTCTTCATCTCCGGCTGCTCTTGATCTCCGTGAACGCACGCGCTGTCTCCAAACCTTGCAGAGCAGCACATTGAAGCGCTTGAAAACACAGCACAACATTCCCTAATAACACTTGCAATGCATTATGACTTCAAAGGTATGACTTTAAGTCTATGACATTATTATTTATTGATTTTATTTTGTTTTATTTCTTTGATCACCAACTGCCACGACAACACACTCGTTTTTTTATGCAGTACTCCTGACGAACTTCACCCATTGCCCGCATCGTACCGGCTCTTAAGGTAGCTTGTGTTGGAGCAGCAGGACAAGCTCGCCATCCCGCCCGCTGCTTTCCTGCATTATTACTCACCAAAACACAACGCACCCAGGGGAGAGATACCATGGTAAATAGGTAACCTATTTACCATGGTATCCCTCCCCTGCGGCGGCTGCTCTTGATCTCCGGCTGCTCTTGATCTCCGTGAACGCACGCGCTGTCTCCAAACCTTGCAGAGCAGCACATTGAAGCGCTTGAAAACACAGCACAACATTCCCTAATAACACTTGCAATGCATTATGACTTCAAAGGTATGGCTTTTATTTCTTTGATCACCAACTGCCACGACAACACACTCGTTTTTTTATGCAGTACTCCTGACGAACTTCACCCATTGCCCGCATCGTACCGGCTCTTAAGGTAGCTTGTGTTGGAGCAGCAGGACAAGCTCGCCATCCCGCCCGCTGCTTTCCTGCATTATTGCTCACCAAAACACAACGCACCCAGGGGAGAGATACCATGGTAAATAGGTAACCTATTTACCATGGTATCCCTCCCCTGCGGCGGCTGCTCTTGATCTCCGGCTGCTCTTGATCTCCGTGAACGCACCCGCTGTCTCCAAACCTTGCAGAGCAGCACATTGAAGCGCTTGAAAACACAGCACAACATTCCCTAATAACACTTGCAATGCATTATGACTTCAAAGGTATGGCTTTAGGTCTATGACATTATTATTTATTGATTTTATTTTGTTTTATTTCTTTGATCACCAACTGCCACGACAACACACTCGTTTTTTTATGCAGTACTCCTGACGAACTTTACCAATTGCCCGCATCGTACCGGCTCTTAAGGTAGCTTGTGTTGGAGCAGCAGGACAAGCTCGCCATCCCGCCCGCTGCTTTCCTGCATTATTGCTCACCAAAACACAACGCACCCAGGGGAGAGATACCATGGTAAATAGGTAACCTATTTACCATGGTATCTCTCCCCTGCGGCGGCTGCTCTTGATCTCCGGCTGCTCTTGATCTCCGTGAACGCACCCGCTGTCTCCAAACCTTGCAGAGCAGCACATTGAAGCGCTTGAAAACACAGCACAACATTCGCTAATAACACTTGCAATGCATTATGACTTCAAAGGTATGACTTTAAGTCTATGACATTATTATTTATTGATTTTATTTTGTTTTATTTCTTTGATCAGCAACTGCCACGACAACACACTCGTTTTTTTATGCAGTACTCCTGACGAACTTCACCCATTGCCCGCATCGTACCGGCTCTTAAGGTAGCTTGTGTTGGAGCAGCAGGACAAGCTCGCCATCCCGCCCGCTGCTTTCCTGCATTATTGCTCACCAAAACACAACGCACCCATGGGAGAGATACCATGGTAAATAGGTAACCTATTTACCATGGTATCCCTCCCCTGCGGCGGCTGTTCTTGATCTCCGGCTGCTCTTGATCTCCGTGAACGCACGCGGAGTCTCCAAACCTTGCAGAGCAGCACATTGAAGCGCTTGAAAACACAGCACAACATTCCCTAATAACACTTGCAATGCATTATGACTTCAAAGGTATGGCTTTAGGTCTATGACATTATTATTTATTGATTTTATTTTGTTTTATTTCTTTGATCACCAACTGCCACGACAACACACTCGTTTTTTTATGCAGTACTCCTGACGAACTTCACCCATTGCCCGCATCGTACTGGCTCTTAAGGTAGCTTGTGTTGGAGCAGCAGGACAAGCTCGCCATCCCGCCCGCTGCTTTCCTGCATTATTGCTCACCAAAACACAACGCACCCAGGGGAGAGATACCATGGTAAATAGGTAACCTATTTACCATGGTATCCCTCCCCTGCGGCGGCTGCTCTTGATCTCCGGCTGCTCTTGATCTCCGTGAACGCACGCGCTGTCTCCAAACCTTGCAGAGCAGCACATTGAAGCGCTTGAAAACACAGCACAACATTCCCTAATAACACTTGCAATGCATTATGACTTCAAAGGTATGGCTTTTATTTCTTTGATCACCAACTGCCACGACAACACACTCGTTTTTTTATGCAGTACTCCTGACGAACTTCACCCATTGCCCGCATCGTACCGGCTCTTAAGGTAGCTTGTGTTGGAGCAGCAGGACAAGCTCGCCATCCCGCCCGCTGCTTTCCTGCATTATTGCTCACCAAAACCGTTCGCCGAAACAAAAATAGGTAAATAGGTAACCTATTTACCATGGTATCTCTCCCCTGGGTGCCTTGTGTTTTGCGCCGGCTGCTCTTGATCTCCGTGAACGCACCTGCTGTCTCCAAACCTTGCAGAGCAGCACATTGAAGCGCTTGAAAACACAGCACAACATTCCCTAATAACACTTGTAATGCATTATGACTTCAAAGGTATGACTTTAAGTCTATGACATTATTTTTTATTGATTTTATTTTGTTTTATTTCTTTGATCACCAACTGCCACGACAACACACTCGTTTTTTTATGCAGTACTCCTGACGAACTTCACCCATTGCCCGCATCGTACCGGCTCTTAAGGTAGCTTGTGTTGGAGCAGCAGGACAAGCTCGCCATCCCGCCCGCTGCTTTCCTGCATTATTGCTCACGAAAACACAACGCACCCAGGGGAGAGATACCATGGTAAATAGGTAACCTATCCTACCTAACCGTTCGCCGAAACAAAAATAGGTAAATAGGTAACCTATTTACCATGGTATCCCTCCCCTGCGGCGGCTGCTCTTGATCTCCGGCTGCTCTTGATCTCCGTGAACGCACCCGCTGTCTCCAAACCTTGCAGAGCAGCACATTGAAGCGCTTGAAAACACAGCACAACATTCCCTAATAACACTTGCAATGCATTATGACTTCATAGGTATGACTTTAAGTCTATGACATTATTATTTATTAATTTTATTTTGTTTTATTTCTTTGATCACCAACTGCCACGACAACACACTCGTTTTTTTATGCAGTACTCCTGACGAACTTCAACCCTTGCCCGCATCGTACCGGCTCTTAAGGTAGCTTGTGTTGGAGCAGCAGGACAAGCTCGCCATCCCGCCCGCTGCTTTCCTGCATTATTGCTCACCAAAACCGTTCGCCGAAACAAAAATAGGTAAATAGGTAACCTATTTACCATGGTATCTCTCCCCTGGGTGCCTTGTGTTTTGCGCCGGCTGCTCTTGATCTCCGTGAACGCACCTGCTGTCTCCAAACCTTGCAGAGCAGCACATTGAAGCGCTTGAAAACACAGCACAACATTCCCTAATAACACTTGTAATGCATTATGACTTCAAAGGTATGACTTTAAGTCTATGACATTATTTTTTATTGATTTTATTTTGTTTTATTTCTTTGATCACCAACTGCCACGACAACACACTCGTTTTTTTATGCAGTACTCCTGACGAACTTCACCCATTGCCCGCATCGTACCGGCTCTTAAGGTAGCTTGTGTTGGAGCAGCAGGACAAGCTCGCCATCCCGCCCGCTGCTTTCCTGCATTATTGCTCACCAAAACACAACGCACCCAGGGGAGAGATACCATGGTAAATAGGTAACCTATTTACCATGGTATCCCTCCCCTGCGGCGGCTGCTCTTGATCTCCGGCTGCTCTTGATCTCCGTGAACGCACCCGCTGTCTCCAAACCTTGCAGAGCAGCACATTGAAGCGCTTGAAAACACAGCACAACATTCCCTAATAACACTTGCAATGCATTATGACTTCAAAGGTATGACTTTAAGTCTATGACATTATTATTTATTGATTTTATTTTGTTTTATTTCTTTGATCACCAACTGCCACGACAACACACTCGTTTTTTTATGCAGTACTCCTGACGAACTTCACCCATTGCCCGCATCGTACCGGCTCTTAAGGTAGCTTGTGTTGGAGCAGCAGGACAAGCTCGCCATCCCGCCCGCTGCTTTCCTGCATTATTGCTCACCAAAACACAACGCACCCATGGGAGAGATACCATGGTAAATAGGTAACCTATTTACCATGGTATCCCTCCCCTGCGGCGGCTGTTCTTGATCTCCGGCTGCTCTTGATCTCCGTGAACGCACGCGGAGTCTCCAAACCTTGCAGAGCAGCACATTGAAGCGCTTGAAAACACAGCACAACATTCCCTAATAACACTTGCAATGCATTATGACTTCAAAGGTATGGCTTTAGGTCTATGACATTATTATTTATTGATTTTATTTTGTTTTATTTCTTTGATCACCAACTGCCACGACAACACACTCGTTTTTTTATGCAGTACTCCTGACGAACTTCACCCATTGCCCGCATCGTACTGGCTCTTAAGGTAGCTTGTGTTGGAGCAGCAGGACAAGCTCGCCATCCCGCCCGCTGCTTTCCTGCATTATTGCTCACCAAAACACAACGCACCCAGGGGAGAGATACCATGGTAAATAGGTAACCTATTTACCATGGTATCCCTCCCCTGCGGCGGCTGCTCTTGATCTCCGGCTGCTCTTGATCTCCGTGAACGCACGCGCTGTCTCCAAACCTTGCAGAGCAGCACATTGAAGCGCTTGAAAACACAGCACAACATTCCCTAATAACACTTGCAATGCATTATGACTTCAAAGGTATGGCTTTTATTTCTTTGATCACCAACTGCCACGACAACACACTCGTTTTTTTATGCAGTACTCCTGACGAACTTCACCCATTGCCCGCATCGTACCGGCTCTTAAGGTAGCTTGTGTTGGAGCAGCAGGACAAGCTCGCCATCCCGCCCGCTGCTTTCCTGCATTATTGCTCACCAAAACCGTTCGCCGAAACAAAAATAGGTAAATAGGTAACCTATTTACCATGGTATCTCTCCCCTGGGTGCCTTGTGTTTTGCGCCGGCTGCTCTTGATCTCCGTGAACGCACCTGCTGTCTCCAAACCTTGCAGAGCAGCACATTGAAGCGCTTGAAAACACAGCACAACATTCCCTAATAACACTTGTAATGCATTATGACTTCAAAGGTATGACTTTAAGTCTATGACATTATTTTTTATTGATTTTATTTTGTTTTATTTCTTTGATCACCAACTGCCACGACAACACACTCGTTTTTTTATGCAGTACTCCTGACGAACTTCACCCATTGCCCGCATCGTACCGGCTCTTAAGGTAGCTTGTGTTGGAGCAGCAGGACAAGCTCGCCATCCCGCCCGCTGCTTTCCTGCATTATTGCTCACAAAAACCGTTCGCCGAAACAAAAATAGGTAAATAGGTAACCTATTTACCATGGTATCTCTCCCCTGGGTGCCTTGTGTTTTGCGCCGGCTGCTCTTGATCTCCGTGAACGCACCCGCTGTCACCAAACCTTGCAGAGCAGCACATTGAAGCGCTTGAAAACACAGCACAACATTCCATAATAACACTTGCAATGCATTATGACTTCAAAGGTATGGCTTTAGGTCTATGACATTATTATTTATTGATTTTATTTTGTTTTATTTCTTTGATCACCAACTGCCACGACAACACACTCGTTTTTTTATGCAGTACTCCTGACGAACTTCACCCATTGCCCGCATCGTACCGGCTCTTAAGGTAGCTTGTGTTGGAGCAGCAGGACAAGCTCGCCATCCCGCCCGCTGCTTTCCTGCATTATTGCTCACCAAAACACAACGCACCCAGGGGAGAGAAACCATGGTAAATAGGTAACCTATTTACCATGGTATCCCTCCCCTGCGGCGGCTGCTCTTGATCTCCGGCTGCTCTTGATCTCCGTGAACGCACGCGCTGTCTCCAAACCTTGCAGAGCAGCACATTGAAGCGCTTGAAAACACAGCACAACATTCCCTAATAACACTTGCAATGCATTATGACTTCAAAGGTATGGCTTTTATTTCTTTGATCACCAACTGCCACGACAACACACTCGTTTTTATGCAGTACTCCTGACGAACTTCACCCATTGCCCGCATCGTACCTGCTCTTAAGGTAGCTTGTGTTGGAGCAGCAGGACAAGCTCGCCATCCCGCCCGCTGCTTTCCTGCATTATTGCTCACCAAAACCGTTCGCCGAAACCAAAATAGGTAAATAGGTAACCTATTTACCATGGTATCTCTCCCCTGGGTGCCTTGTGTTTTGCGCCGGCTGCTCTTGATCTCCGTGAACGCACCTGCTGTCTCCAAACCTTGCAGAGCAGCACATTGAAGCGCTTGAAAACACAGCACAACATTCCCTAATAACACTTGTAATGCATTATGACTTCAAAGGTATGACTTTAAGTCTATGACATTATTTTTTATTGATTTTATTTTGTTTTATTTCTTTGATCACCAACTGCCACGACAACACACTCGTTTTTTTATGCAGTACTCCTGACGAACTTCACCCATTGCCCGCATCGTACCGGCTCTTAAGGTAGCTTGTGTTGGAGCAGCAGGACAAGCTCGCCATCCCGCCCGCTGCTTTCCTGCATTATTGCTCACGAAAACACAACGCACCCAGGGGAGAGATACCATGGTAAATAGGTAACCTATCCTACCTAACCGTTCGCCGAAACAAAAATAGGTAAATAGGTAACCTATTTACCATGGTATCCCTCCCCTGCGGCGGCTGCTCTTGATCTCCGGCTGCTCTTGATCTCCGTGAACGCACCCGCTGTCTCCAAACCTTGCAGAGCAGCACATTGAAGCGCTTGAAAACACAGCACAACATTCCCTAATAACACTTGCAATGCATTATGACTTCATAGGTATGACTTTAAGTCTATGACATTATTATTTATTAATTTTATTTTGTTTTATTTCTTTGATCACCAACTGCCACGACAACACACTCGTTTTTTTATGCAGTACTCCTGACGAACTTCAACCCTTGCCCGCATCGTACCGGCTCTTAAGGTAGCTTGTGTTGGAGCAGCAGGACAAGCTCGCCATCCCGCCCGCTGCTTTCCTGCATTATTGCTCACCAAAACCGTTCGCCGAAACAAAAATAGGTAAATAGGTAACCTATTTACCATGGTATCTCTCCCCTGGGTGCCTTGTGTTTTGCGCCGGCTGCTCTTTATCTCCGTGAACGCACCTGCTGTCTCCAAACCTTGCAGAGCAGCACATTGAAGCGCTTGAAAACACAGCACAACATTCCCTAAAAACACTTGCAATGCATTATGACTTCAAAGGTATGGCTTTAAGTCTATGACATTATTATTTATTGATTTTATTTTGTTTTATTTCTTTGATCACCAACTGCCACGACAACACACTCGTTTTTTTATGCAGTACTCCTGACGAACTTCACCCATTGCCCGCATCGTACCGGCTCTTAAGGTAGCTTGTGTTGGAGCAGCAGGACAAGCTCGCCATCCCGCCCGCTGCTTTCCTGCATTATTGCTCACCAAAACACAACGCACCCAGGGGAGAGATACCATGGTAAATAGGTAACCTATTTACCATGGTATCCCTCCCCTGCGGCTGCTGCTCTTGATCTCCGGCTGCTCTTGATCTCCGTGAACGCACCCGCTGTCTCCAAACCTTGCAGAGCAGCACATTGAAGCGCTTGAAAACACAGCACAACATTCCCTAATAACACTTGCAATGCATTATGACTTCAAAGGTATGGCTTTAAGTCTATGACATTATTATTTATTGATTTTATTTTGTTTTATTTCTTTGATCACCAACTGCCACGACAACACACTCGTTTATTTATGCAGTACTCCTGACGAACTTCACCCATTGCCCGCATCGTACCGGCTCTTAAGGTAGCTTGTGTTGGAGCAGCAGGACAAGCTCGCCATCCCGCCCGCTGCTTTCCTGCATTATTGCTCACCAAAACACAACGCACCCAGGGGAGAGATACCATGGTAAATAGGTAACCTATTTACCATGGTATCCCTCCCCTGCGTCGGCTGCTCTTGATCTCCGGCTGCTCTTGATCTCCGTGAACGCACGCGCTGTCTCCAAACCTTGCAGAGCAGCACATTGAAGCGCTTGAAAACACAGCACAACATTCCCTAATAACACTTGCAATGCATTATGACTTCAAAGGTATGGCTTTTATTTCTTTGATCACCAACTGCCACGACAACACACTCGTTTTTTTATGCAGTACTCCTGACGAACTTCACCCATTGCCCGCATCGTACCGGCTCTTAAGGTAGCTTGTGTTGGAGCAGCAGGACAAGCTCGCCATCCCGCCCGCTGCTTTCCTGCATTATTGCTCACCAAAACCGTTCGCCGAAACAAAAATAGGTAAATAGGTAACCTATTTACCATGGTATCTCTCCCCTGGGTGCCTTGTGTTTTGCGCCGGCTGCTCTTGATCTCCGTGAACGCACCTGCTGTCTCCAAACCTTGCAGAGCAGCACATTGAAGTGCTTGAAAACACAGCACAACATTCCCTAATAACACTTGCAATGCATTATGACTTCAAAGGTATGACTTTAAGTCTATGACATTATTTTTTATTGATTTTATTTTGTTTTATTTCTTTGATCACCAACTGCCACGACAACACACTCGTTTTTTTATGCAGTACTCCTGACGAACTTCACCCATTGCCCGCATCGTACCGGCTCTTAAGGTAGCTTGTGTTGGAGCAGCAAGACAAGCTCGCCATCCCGCCCGCTGCTTTCCTGCATTATTGCTCACCAAAACACAACGCACCCAGGGGAGAGATACCATGGTAAATAGGTAACCTATTTACCATGGTATCCCTCCCCTGCGGCGGCTGCTCTTGATCTCCGGCTGCTCTTGATCTCCGTGAACGCACCCGCTGTCTCCAAACCTTGCAGAGCAGCACATTGAAGCGCTTGAAAACACAGCACAACATTCGCTAATAACACTTGCAATGCATTATGACTTCAAAGGTATGACTTTAAGTCTATGACATTATTATTTATTGATTTTATTTTGTTTTATTTCTTTGATCACCAACTGCCACGACAACACACTCGTTTTTTTATGCAGTACTCCTGACGAACTTCACCCATTGCCCGCATCGTACCGGCTCTTAAGGTAGCTTGTGTTGGAGCAGCAGGACAAGCTCGCCATCCCGCCCGCTGCTTTCCTGCATTATTGCTCACCAAAACACAACGCACCCAGGGGAGAGATACCATGGTAAATAGGTAACCTATTTACCATGGTATCCCTCCCCTGCGGCGGCTGCTCTTCATCTCCGGCTGCTCTTGATCTCCGTGAACGCACCCGCTGTCTCCAAACCTTGCAGAGCAGCACATTGAAGCGCTTGAAAACACAGCACAACATTCCCTAATAACACTTGCAATGCATTATGACTTAAAAGGTATGACTTTAAGTCTATGACATTATTATTTATTGATTTTATTTTGTTTTATTTCTTTGATCACCAACTGCCAGGACAACACACTCGTTTTTTTATGCAGTACTCCTGACGAACTTCACCCATTGCCCGCATCGTACCGGCTCTTAAGGTAGCTTGTGTTGGAGCAGCAGGACAAGCTCGCCATCCCGCCCGCTGCTTTCCTGCATTATTACTCACCAAAACACAACGCACCCAGGGGAGAGATACCATGGTAAATAGGTAACCTATTTACCATGGTATCCCTCCCCTGCGGCGGCTGCTCTTGATCTCCGGCTGCTCTTGATCTCCGTGAACGCACGCGCTGTCTCCAAACCTTGCAGAGCAGCACATTGAAGCGCTTGAAAACACAGCACAACATTCCCTAATAACACTTGCAATGCATTATGACTTCAAAGGTATGGCTTTTATTTCTTTGATCACCAACTGCCACGACAACACACTCGTTTTTTTATGCAGTACTCCTGACGAACTTCACCCATTGCCCGCATCGTACCGGCTCTTAAGGTAGCTTGTGTTGGAGCAGCAGGACAAGCTCGCCATCCCGCCCGCTGCTTTCCTGCATTATTGCTCACCAAAACACAACGCACCCAGGGGAGAGATACCATGGTAAATAGGTAACCTATTTACCATGGTATCCCTCCCCAGCGGCGGCTGCTCTTCATCTCCGGCTGCTCTTGATCTCCGTGAACGCACCCGCTGTCTCCAAACCTTGCAGAGCAGCACATTGAAGCGCTTGAAAACACAGCACAACATTCCCTAATAACACTTGCAATGCATTATGACTTCAAAGGTATGGCTTTAGGTCTATGACATTATTATTTATTGATTTTATTTTGTTTTATTTCTTTGATCACCAACTGCCACGACAACACACTCGTTTTTTTATGCAGTACTCCTGACGAACTTTACCAATTGCCCGCATCGTACCGGCTCTTAAGGTAGCTTGTGTTGGAGCAGCAGGACAAGCTCGCCATCCCGCCCGCTGCTTTCCTGCATTATTGCTCACCAAAACACAACGCACCCAGGGGAGAGATACCATGGTAAATAGGTAACCTATTTACCATGGTATCTCTCCCCTGCGGCGGCTGCTCTTGATCTCCGGCTGCTCTTGATCTCCGTGAACGCACCCGCTGTCTCCAAACCTTGCAGAGCAGCACATTGAAGCGCTTGAAAACACAGCACAACATTCGCTAATAACACTTGCAATGCATTATGACTTCAAAGGTATGACTTTAAGTCTATGACATTATTATTTATTGATTTTATTTTGTTTTATTTCTTTGATCACCAACTGCCACGACAACACACTCGTTTTTTTATGCAGTACTCCTGACGAACTTCACCCATTGCCCGCATCGTACCGGCTCTTAAGGTAGCTTGTGTTGGAGCAGCAGGACAAGCTCGCCATCCCGCCCGCTGCTTTCCTGCATTATTGCTCACCAAAACACAACGCACCCATGGGAGAGATACCATGGTAAATAGGTAACCTATTTACCATGGTATCCCTCCCCTGCGGCGGCTGTTCTTGATCTCCGGCTGCTCTTGATCTCCGTGAACGCACGCGGAGTCTCCAAACCTTGCAGAGCAGCACATTGAAGCGCTTGAAAACACAGCACAACATTCCCTAATAACACTTGCAATGCATTATGACTTCAAAGGTATGGCTTTAGGTCTATGACATTATTATTTTTTGATTTTATTTTGTTTTATTTCTTTGATCACCAACTGCCACGACAACACACTCGTTTTTTTATGCAGTACTCCTGACGAACTTTACCAATTGCCCGCATCGTACCGGCTCTTAAGGTAGCTTGTGTTGGAGCAGCAGGACAAGCTCGCCATCCCGCCCGCTGCTTTCCTGCATTATTGCTCACCAAAACACAACGCACCCAGGGGAGAGATACCATGGTAAATAGGTAACCTATTTACCATGGTATCTCTCCCCTGCGGCGGCTGCTCTTGATCTCCGGCTGCTCTTGATCTCCGTGAACGCACCCGCTGTCTCCAAACCTTGCAGAGCAGCACATTGAAGCGCTTGAAAACACAGCACAACATTCGCTAATAACACTTGCAATGCATTATGACTTCAAAGGTATGACTTTAAGTCTATGACATTATTATTTATTGATTTTATTTTGTTTTATTTCTTTGATCACCAACTGCCACGACAACACACTCGTTTTTTTATGCAGTACTCCTGACGAACTTCACCCATTGCCCGCATCGTACCGGCTCTTAAGGTAGCTTGTGTTGGAGCAGCAGGACAAGCTCGCCATCCCGCCCGCTGCTTTCCTGCATTATTGCTCACCAAAACACAACGCACCCATGGGAGAGATACCATGGTAAATAGGTAACCTATTTACCATGGTATCCCTCCCCTGCGGCGGCTGTTCTTGATCTCCGGCTGCTCTTGATCTCCGTGAACGCACGCGGAGTCTCCAAACCTTGCAGAGCAGCACATTGAAGCGCTTGAAAACACAGCACAACATTCCCTAATAACACTTGCAATGCATTATGACTTCAAAGGTATGGCTTTAGGTCTATGACATTATTATTTATTGATTTTATTTTGTTTTATTTCTTTGATCACCAACTGCCACGACAACACACTCGTTTTTTTATGCAGTACTCCTGACGAACTTCACCCATTGCCCGCATCGTACTGGCTCTTAAGGTAGCTTGTGTTGGAGCAGCAGGACAAGCTCGCCATCCCGCCCGCTGCTTTCCTGCATTATTGCTCACCAAAACACAACGCACCCAGGGGAGAGATACCATGGTAAATAGGTAACCTATTTACCATGGTATCCCTCCCCTGCGGCGGCTGCTCTTGATCTCCGGCTGCTCTTGATCTCCGTGAACGCACGCGCTGTCTCCAAACCTTGCAGAGCAGCACATTGAAGAGCTTGAAAACACAGCACAACATTCCCTAATAACACTTGCAATGCATTATGACTTCAAAGGTATGGCTTTTATTTCTTTGATCACCAACTGCCACGACAACACACTCGTTTTTTTATGCAGTACTCCTGACGAACTTCACCCATTGCCCGCATCGTACCGGCTCTTAAGGTAGCTTGTGTTGGAGCAGCAGGACAAGCTCGCCATCCCGCCCGCTGCTTTCCTGCATTATTGCTCACCAAAACCGTTCGCCGAAACAAAAATAGGTAAATAGGTAACCTATTTACCATGGTATCTCTCCCCTGGGTGCCTTGTGTTTTGCGCCGGCTGCTCTTGATCTCCGTGAACGAACCTGCTGTCTCCAAACCTTGCAGAGCAGCACATTGAAGCGCTTGAAAACACAGCACAACATTCCCTAATAACACTTGCAATGCATTATGACTTCAAAGGTATGGCTTTTATTTCTTTGATCACCAACTGCCACGACAACACACTCGTTTTTTTATGCAGTACTCCTGACGAACTTCACCCATTGCCCGCATCGTACCGGCTCTTAAGGTAGCTTGTGTTGGAGCAGCAGGACAAGCTCGCCATCCCGCCCGCTGCTTTCCTGCATTATTGCTCACCAAAACCGTTCGCCGAAACAAAAATATGGTATCTCTCCCCTGGGTGCCTTGTGTTTTGCGCCGGCTGCTCTTGATCTCCGTGAAGCACCTGCTGTCTCCAAACCTTGCAGAGCAGCACATTGAAGCGCTTGAAAACACAGCACAACATTCCCTAATAACACTTGTAATGCATTATGACTTCAAAGGTATGACTTTAATTCTATGACATTATTTTTTATTGATTTTATTTTGTTTTATTTCTTTGATCACCAACTGCCACGACAACACACTCGTTTTTTATGCAGTACTCCTGACGAACTTCACCCATTGCCCGCATCGTACCGGCTCTTAAGGTAGCTTGTGTTGGAGCAGCAGGACAAGCTCGCCATCCCGCCCGCTGCTTTCCTGCATTATTGCTCACCAAAACACAACGCACCCAGGGGAGAGATACCATGGTAAATAGGTAACCTATTTACCATGGTATCCCTCCCCTGCGGCGGCTGCTCTTGATCTCCGGCTGCTCTTGATCTCCGTGAACGCACCCGCTGTCTCCAAACCTTGCAGAGCTGCACATTGAAGCGCTTGAAAACACAGCACAACATTCCCTAATAACACTTGTAATGCATTATGACTTCAAAGGTATGACTTTAAGTCTATGACATTATTATTTATTGATTTTATTTTGTTTTATTTCTTTGATCACCAACTGCCACGACAACACACTCGTTTTTTTATGCAGTACTCCTGACGAACTTCACCCATTGCCCGCATCGTACCGGCTCTTAAGGTAGCTTGTGTTGGAGCAGCAGGACAAGCTCGCCATCCCGCCCGCTGCTTTCCTGCATTATTGCTCACCAAAACACAACGCACCCAGGGGAGAGATACCATGGTAAATAGGTAACCTATCCTACCTAACCGTTCGCCGAAACAAAAATAGGTAAATAGGTAACCTATTTACCATGGTATCCCTCCCCTGCGGCGGCTGCTCTTGATCTCCGGCTGCTCTTGATCTCCGTGAACGCACCAGCTGTCTCCAAACCTTGCAGAGCAGCACATTGAAGAGCTTGAAAACACAGCACAACATTCCCTAATAACACTTGTAATGCATTATGACTTCAAAGGTATGACTTTAAGTCTATGACATTATTATTTATTGATTTTATTTTGTTTTATTTCTTTGATCACCAACTGCTACGACAACACACTCGTTTTTTTATGCAGTACTCCTGACGAACTTCACCCATTGCCCGCATCGTACCGGCTCTTAAGGTAGCTTGTGTTGGAGCAGCAGGACAAGCTCTCCATCCCGCCCGCTGCTTTCCTGCATTATTGCTCACCAAAACCGTTCGCCGAAACAAAAATAGGTAAATAGGTAACCTATTTACCATGGTATCTCTCCCCTGGGTGCCTTGTGTTTTGCGCCGGCTGCTCTTGATCTCCGTGAACGCACCCGCTGTCTCCAAACCTTGCAGAGCAGCACATTGAAGCGCTTGAAACACAGCACAACATTCCCTAATAACAATTGCAATGCATTATGACTTCAAAGGTATGACTTTAAGTCTATGACATTATTATTTATTGATTTTATTTTGTTTTATTTCTTTGATCACCAACTGCCACGACAACACACTCGTTTTTTTATGCAGTACTCCTGACGAACTTCACCCATTGCCCGCATCGTACCGGCTCTTAAGGTAGCTTGTGTTGGAGCAGCAGGACAAGCTCGCCATCCCGCCCGCTGCTTTCCAGCATTATTGCTCACCAAAACCGTTCGCCGAAACAAAAATAGGTAAATAGGTAACCTATTTACCATGGTATCTCTCCCCTGGGTGCCTTGTGTTTTGCGCCGGCTGCTCTTGATCTCCGTGAACGCACCAGCTGTCTCCAAACCTTGCAGAGCAGCACATTGAAGCGCTTGAAAACACAGCACAACATTCCCTAATAACACTTGTAATGCATTATGACTTCAAAGGTATGACTTTAAGTCTATGACATTATTATTTATTGATTTTATTTTGTTTTATTTCTTTGATCACCAACTGCCACGACAACACACTCGTTTTTTTATGCAGTACTCCTGACGAACTTCACCCATTGCCCGCATCGTACCGGCTTTAAGGTAGCTTGTGTTGGAGCAGCAGGACAAGCTCGCCATCCCCGCCCGCTGCTTTCCTGCATTATTGCTCACCAAAACACAACGCACCCAGGGGAGAGATACCATGGTAAATAGGTAACCTATTTACCATGGTATCCCTCCCCTGCGGCGGCTGCTCTTGATCTCCGGCTGCTCTTGATCTCCGTGAACGCACCCGCTGTCTCCAAACCTTGCAGAGCAGCACATTGAAGCGCTTGAAAACACAGCACAACATTCCCTAATAACACTTGCAATGCATTATGACTTCAAAGGTATGGCTTTTATTTCTTTGATCACCAACTGCCACGACAACACACTCGTTTTTTTATGCAGTACTCCTGACGAACTTCACCCATTGCCCGCATCGTACCGGCTCTTAAGGTAGCTTGTGTTGGAGCAGCAGGACAAGCTCGCCATCCCGCCCGCTGCTTTCCTGCATTATTGCTCACCAAAACCGTTCGCCGAAACAAAAATAGGTAAATAGGTAACCTATTTACCATGGTATCTCTCCCCTGGGTGCCTTGTGTTTTGCGCCGGCTGCTCTTGATCTCCGTGAACGCACCTGCTGTCTCCAACCTTGCAGAGCAGCACATTGAAGCGCTTGAAAACACAGCACAACATTCCCTAATAACACTTGTAATGCATTATGACTTCAAAGGTATGACTTTAAGTCTATGACATTATTTTTTATTGATTTATTTTGTTTTATTTCTTTGATCACCAACTGCCACGACAACACACTCGTTTTTTTATGCAGTACTCCTGACGAACTTCACCCATTGCCCGCATCGTACCGGCTCTTAAGGTAGCTTGTGTTGGAGCAGCAGGACAAGCTCGCCATCCCGCCCGCTGCTTTCCTGCATTATTGCTCACGAAAACACAACGCACCCAGGGGGAGAGATACCATGGTAAATAGGTAACTATCCTACCTAACCGTTCGCCGAAACAAAAATAGGTAAATAGGTAACCTATTTACCATGGTATCCCTCCCCTGCGGTGGCTGCTCTTGATCTCCGGCTGCTCTTGATCTCCGTGAACGCACCCGCTGTCTCCAAACCTTGCAGAGCAGCACATTGAAGCGCTTGAAAACACAGCACAACATTCCCTAATAACACTTGCAATGCATTATGACTTCATAGGTATGACTTTAAGTCTATGACATTATTATTTATTGATTTTATTTTGTTTTATTTCTTTGATCACCAACTGCCACGACAACACACTCGTTTTTTTATGCAGTACTCCTGACGAACTTCAACCATTGCCCGCATCGTACCGGCTCTTAAGGTAGCTTGTGTTGGAGCAGCAGGACAAGCTCGCCATCCCGCCCGCTACTTTCCTGCATTATTGCTCACCAAAACCGTTCGCCGAAACAAAAATAGCTAAATAGGTAACCTATTTACCATGGTATCTCTCCCCTGGGTGCCTTGTGTTTTGCGCCGGCTGCTCTTGATCTCCGTGAACGCACCTGCTGTCTCCAAACCTTGCAGAGCAGCACATTGAAGCGCTTGAAAACACAGCACAACATTCCCTAAAAACACTTGCAATGCATTATGACTTCAAAGGTATGGCTTTAAGTCTATGACATTATTATTTATT